>NW_017306513.1:1345638-1414011 GCF_000935625.1 Nanorana parkeri
ACAGCCCCAAAACATCACTGCTCTAGAGGAGATCTGCATGGAGGAATGGGCCAACATACCAGCAACAGTGTGTGCCAACCTTGTGAAGACGTACAGGACACGTTTGACCTCTGTCATTGCCAACAAAGGATATATAACAAAGTATTGAGATGACCTTTTGATATTGACCAAATACTTATTTTCCACCATAATTTGCAAATAAATTGGTTCCAAATCAGCCAATGTGATTTGTCTGGATTTGTTTTCTCATTTTGTCTCTCATAGTTGAGGTCTACCTATGATGCCAATTACAGGCCTCTCTCATCTTTTTAAGTGGGAGAACTTGCACAATTGGTGGCTGACTAAATACTTTTTTGCCCCACTGTATTTAAAGGAGAACTATGAGGTTAGGGCTTTTCCCCATAGTTCTCCTAAGTTCTCCACAAACTAGCGTCCTCCCGTCACCCAAAGCTTAGTATACCGCGAGCTTTAGCTCGCGGTATACTGAGACGCCGCAGCCGGAACGGATCCCGACAATTATGTGTTCGCTCACTTCCCGATCTACTGAGCCGACCTGTGACAGTTTCATTGTCACAGGTCAGGTCAGATTATGAGGCTGAGTGCAAATCACTCGCCTCATAATTCTCCTTTTGAAAAAAAAAATTTGTCTTTTAATTTAATTTTTTTAAACACTTTTTTTAATGTATTTTTTTTATTTTAACCCTTTCGCTGCCAAGCCCTCCGGAACATTTTTCAAATCAGCTGGCCAAGCCATTTTTGAATTTTCTGCAATATTTTCCTATTGATTTGATTTTCAACTGCTGGGTTGCTAGCGTTTGTAAAAGACCCCCCAAACCATATATTTTCTGAAAGCGCAGGCCCGGTAGAATAAAAAGATGGTGATACTAAATTTGTAGGCCCTGCGATAATTGCGCAAATGTTTCTCAAATTAATATTAAACCGATAAAAATACACAATTCAATTGTTAAAACACACCAAAAGCAGTATCCGTGAACAAAAAAAAATATTTTCTGACTAAATCTAAGATAAAACTTTTATTTATTTAATTGCAACACAAGGTATCACAATGCGTCACAAAGCTTTGCCATGCGCTGCCACAGTTAATTTAATGGTTTTTTTTAAAAAGAAAAAAATAAATTAAAAAGATCATGCACTGCAATGCGTTCTAACAACGCACTGCAGCGCATGTGCATGGTGTGCACCACAATATGTGTATGTTATGTGGGGGGAGGGAGGGGTTGTGCTTTTTTTTATTAGTTTTTTTTGTACACATTTTTATTTTTTTATTACATTTTCTATTTATTTTTTAATTATTTTATTTTTTTACTTTTGGGGGGGCTACGGTGAAAGTCTAAATAGACCCCTGACATTTCCCTTTTGAAATAGAAAAAGAAATTAACTACAGAGTGAGAGTCATCCAAAAACTCACAGGATGACAGCGACTCCGATCACTATACCGCTCGGCCATCCTGAATTGCCAGCCAAAATCAGCAGAGGAGGGGCCTGAAGGAGAAAGCTCTCTATCAGGTCCTCCCATGCTGATTGATATCAGACAGTGGGCGGGTGCAATAGCTAGCCTGCTATTGGCTATTGCATTTTACAATATCCAATAGCAGGCTGGGTATGGCTCCCAGCCTGCAGATGAAGAGGAGGCAGGGGGGCGGGGCAGAGGAGAAGCGGCCAAACCGGGGGAGCGTCGGACCGGGGGAAGAGGAGCCGACGGACCGGAGGAAGTGGAGCGGACGAACCCCCCATCTGCAGCGCTGGTCCTGAGCTCTGCTGTGCCCGGTGCGGGACCAGGACGAGTAGCTTTGTGACAGGGGATCAGAGGGACATCAGTACACGATCTACCTCTGGTGTCAGAATGCAGGAAGTTATGTATATTACATCACTTCCGCATTTTGTTGTCACTCTCCGGCTTCAGAAGCTGGAGAGAAGCTGATGAAGCAGACCTATGCTTCATCAGATCCTTTGGGGGTCCCTAGATGACATTAGGGGTCTTAAAGACGCCTGATGTCTCCACAAAGAGGACCTATCACCCCCTCTATGCTATCACATAGGGGGATTTTTAGCGCCCTATGCGATAACAATAAAGTTAAGTGAAAAAGAGTTTTAAAAAATTATAGTTGCAGAAAAAAAAAGATTAAAGTCACACATAAAAAGAATTCAAATAAAAAAAAAAAAGATTTTAAAATCCCCACATGCGTCGAGTGTGCATACGTCTAAAAACAACAATTGCGCCCATTACTCCGCACATGTTATATATCACGGCGAACGTAAGAGCGTGAACAACAATTTCAGTGGCCATTATTCACTGATAACACTAAACTGATAAGCGGTAAAAGCTTTTAAAGCATCGCCTATGGCCAATTTTGGGTATGGTAGCTTTTTGCGATTTTGGGGTGAATGCAATTTTAAGGCTTGACATGTTTGGTGTCTATTCAACCAACGTTACCACGTCTTTTATAGTTTGCCAAAACATTGGGTAATAATAAATATACTATAACAATGTAAAAAAAATGTTTTTCTTTCTAAAATCTCAGTTGTGATTAAATAACACCACACAAAAGCTCTATGTGTCCTCAAAAAATGGTATAAAATGTATTTCAGTACAGCGTTGCATGACTGAATAAATGTCAGTCAAAGTACCACAGCGCTGAAAACTGAAAAATGGCCTGGCCAGGAAGGGGTGTAAACGTCTTTCAGTGGTTAAAACAGTTTGGTTTTAAACCTACTCAACATTGGTATACACAGCATTTTTTTCCATAAAAAAAAAAGATGTACAAATCTCATGGCAACAAACAATTTTCCTGATACAAGCTCATTTAGTTCTACACCGAGTCTTCTAAAAGCCAAGTTTGCATTAACACTTATGTACCTTCCAGGCAGCTTCCGTCCTTACATTCTTTTATTGTGCAGCAACATCCTTGTGCACAGACTAAAGTACTGACAAAGGTAAGGTGTAAAGAAAATAGCTCACCTGGGATTTATGAATAACATGATTTGCCTCCAGCTGGATAGCAAACTTCACGCCTAGTTCAGAGGAAAATGATCCCATTGGAGATAAGGTGCCTGATGTCAGGACAATTGTGCGAACATTACCACTTAAATCGGAAAAAGCCTAACAAGACAGAGGAATGGGTTTTTATATTATTACATGCAACATTTAACATTGCAGACAAAAACATATGCATGTTACTGATTTGTAGATGTGTTGCCATGAGGCAGCATAAGCAGTGAGGCAGGAAATCAACTACAGGACAGCTCACACCAATAGCCTTTAAATTGTGTTTACTATTGATTTACTGCAACTAATTACTCTGCAGGTTAATTTTCAAAACACTTCACAATTAATACCTATAAAAAAAACAATTAAACATATAGACTAATATAAATGTAACCACAGTGCAATGAAGAACTGTATATAATAATAATAATTTTAAAAAAACTTCCTACACTTCCACATTACAACAAGAGTTAATAAGAGAACTGTTTAAAAAAGGGCTTAGGCAAGACAGAGATAACTTATTTTACTGCCTCAGTCAATTTATTCATGAACTAAATGGACAGGCAATCACAAACAAGGGAACCATAATATGTTTAGCTTTACAGCAGCTTTGGTAAGCCTTCAAGATGCTAAACCTCTAAAGCCCCACAAAAAAGGCACTGGTTCAATTTCTCCACAAAAAGCCACCAGTAAAATCTGTTCCTTGGAGTACAGTACAGGACACAGGCAGATTCAGATACAACTAAAGGTGGCCATACACTTTACAACCATCGCAAGATCTTAGTCTTGCGATGGTTGTAAAGGGGCGGGCTTCCGATGACCGCAATGCTGAACGGGCAGTGTGCGCGTGCGCACACCGGCCCGTGCGGGATTGATCTTACGATCATGCTAAAAACCAGCCGAAAATCGTACGATTCTCGGCTGGTTTTCTAGCATGCTCCTTAGACAAAAGACGTGCGACCGTACAGTAGAAACGGTCGCACGTCTTCCATACACTTTGCGATTATCGTACGATCGCGGGATTTCCCACGACTATCGTGCGATAATCGCACAGTGTATGGGCACCTTAAGTAATATGCAGGTATCATCAGGTCATGGGCCAAAGCTGTGCTGTAGGACCCCATATATTCCCACCCACTCCAGTAAACCCTCAGTTATATTTCAAGCAGTAAAGGATATAGAGGGGAGGGTCATGTGTTCTGTACTGTACTCTAAGAAAAGGGTTTTACTGGTAAGTCAAAAATCCTATTCTTTTAGTACAGTACATGGCGCAGGCAGATTCAAAGTCAACTTGGACGTTCCAAACCAACAGAACAGAGGGGTAGGCCACACAGCAAAACAACTGCCAATAGGGCCATATAACAGAACAAAGGGCAAACCCAAACTCAGATAGCAGCCTGCAGCACCTTATGGCCAAAACAAGCAGATGCCCAAACATCCACCTGTAAGAACCTATCAACAGAAAACCAGGTGGCAGCCTAGCACATTTGCCATGCTTTTGCTTAATGGCAAAATTCCCAAGAGGCACTGACAGATCTAGTAGAATGTGCCCTACCATTTTCATAGTAAGTCTGCAGAATATTGTTTTCGAACCACCGAGAAATGGTGGAATGAGAGACAGGGAGCCCCCGCAGCAAGATCTACATGTACAGCATGAACCACATCCAAACAATGGCACAACACTTCCCTAAGATGCTTAGAAGCAGGACAAAAAGGGAAGAACAAAGATGAAAAGAGGATCTTAGGCAAAAAGGAATCCCTTGGTTTAAAGACCCCCTTTTTCTGTTGGAGAACAAAAAAAGTACTTTATATGACAGAGGCCCAAAATCTCCTAGAGGAAATAATAGCGACCAGGAAAACTACTTTGCACTTACAAATATCCTTGATAGGCTAAAGGGAGCACGCTGAAGGGGTGAAAGGACCAGATCGAGATCCCAAGGAGTCACTGGAGGATGTCTAGGAGGAGCAACATGAGCGATCCCCCTAAAGAAAAATCCTTAACAGAATATGACAGCCCCCTTTCCCTCATGATCTGGGCTTTAACAGCCATGTTGTGAGAGCTAGCGAATGAGAAGCAGGATGGAACACTGGGCCTTAATACAGGAGGTCCGGATGGTCTGGAAGCAGCCATGGGGAGTCCACCAACATGTGAAGGACATCCAAGTACCACACTCTTTTGGGCCAGTTGGGGGTCATCTGGACAACTGAAATACTTTCTGTCTCCATTCTGCAAAGAAGACAAGGAAGGATCTTCAAGGAGGAAATATATAGATCAGGGAAAACTGATCCCATGGAGCCACCATAGCAACCACCATGAAGACTCTCAGGTCCCTGGACCCAAGCATGCCCAGCTTGCAGCTGAATGTGGATGCCAGGAGATCTTTGATTGATATCCTGCAACGGCAGCAAATCTCCTGAAACACCTCGGGGATTAGGGTTCATTCCCCTAGGATCTGGTCGCTGCCAACTGACAAAGTCTTCCTGCCCAGGCTGGTGCCCAAAGCTAATTCCATGGGTCACCAATCCAGATTGTCGGAGTCATTGCCGTGGCTAAACGCAGCCAGGAGCACTTGAAGAATCACAGAAAACAAGGTAAGAAAAATTAGAAACAGCTACCTTGGTAGAGAGGAGGCATGCATCACCTAAGGACACTAGCATGATCAATGACAATGTATAAATACATAAATGGTCCATATAGTGAGCTTGGTGCAAAATTATTCACTTTAAGGTCACTGCAAAAGGACAAGGGGCACTCTTTGCATCTGGAGGAAAAGAGGTTTAACCTTTAAATACGGAAAGGATTCTTCACAGTTAGAGCTGTGAAAATGTGGTATAGACTTCCCCAGGAGCTAGTTCTAGCTAGCTCAGTTAATTGTTTTAAAAAACATCTGGATGTATTATTAAATGCACAGAATATTACTGGATATGGAGTTCTTATAGGTATATTAAGCATCAGAGATTGTTGATCCAGGGAATATCCGATTGCCTTATAGGATCAGGAAGGATTTTTTTTCCCCTGTTGGAGCACATAGAACCATGTTTTATAGGGTAGGGGGTTTTTTTTGCCTTCCTCTGGATCAACAAGGGGTAGCTGTGGGCATAGCGTTCTGTTTAGCCTTTTCTTCTCTTTTTCTCTATAGGTTGAACTCGATTGTCTTTTTTTCAACCTGACTAACTATGTAGCAAAAAACTGAGGATTTCTTGCAGTGGGAGGGGTTATATGGGATCCTACAGCTCTGGCCAGTGACCACATACCTGATGATACCTGCAAATAACCCAGTCGTTTCTGAATCTGCCTGTGTTCTGTACTATAAGAGCAAGAAATAACAGTTTTACGTTTTTTAGGTCAGAGCTAAGATACTCTCCTAATGCCAAGGAAATGCTTTACCTCAAAGTGTATCTAAACCCAAAAACTAAAATTTTATATATTGCAGTATACCAGTCCTTAGCTGTATTATATTTCCCTTTATTTGGCATAGTGATTCAGCAATTAACACAATTTCTGTCCCTTCTACATTCATTTCTCCTTTGTATTTATAGAGGGAGCCATAGGTTTCACACAAGCTAAACTTCAAACATGTGTCCCTTTACATGGTGGATTGATGGATCTAGTAGCGAGCACAAAAAAGATAAGGAAGTTTGTGTCTTCTTTTCAGCTTAAAGAAACTGACAAGGACACTGCGTTTCTGGCAATGTCAACTGGTATTTTCTGTGCTTGCTAAAAATGTTCTTAGCCTGAAAAATAAACTAAATGCAGCCCCCACACTGAAGGATTGCTAACCTGCACTATATAACATTTTTGTTTTGGGGTTTAGATGCAATTTAAGGCAATCCTCCATTTTCTTAATCTTGCAGCTGAGCTTGAATACTTAATTCTCACACATAGGTAGCTCAGTGCCTCAGGGCAGCAGTTTCCAGTAAATATGACTCGTTGCCAAACCAGGCATCTCTCTAATTTTGCAGTCAAATCACCACAGTTCACATGGCATCCATATACAATGTAATTTTGTCTAGGCTGTAAATGCCATGCTAGAGCTCTGAGCAGAATTTGTCATGCATTGCTTTTCCGTTAGTATCCACTTTCTTAAACACTTTATTATTTATTTTATTTTGGAATCACTATATATTCTTTTTTTTAATTTGCAAAAAGTAAAAAAAACAGTATAGGTAGACAGTTTGAGGTATTAGAAGAAACTGAGTGCAAGTTACCACGGCAGGGTTTAAACACCAAAAATTCAGTGTATAAACCAAGGTCTTTTGACGAACACGTCTGCGATAATTTTGTCTTGCAAAGAATCCATTTTCATCAGCAACATCTTGTTTGTTTGTCCATATGTAAGACTGCTGCAGAGCAATTCTGTAATCTTCTGCAAATCTAAAGAAATAAGTATATGATTACTTCAACTGACAGAAAGAAATGCCCACACCAACAATTTAAAAATCTTCTGCAGTGGCTAACAATTTTGGTACGGAGGTAAGGTGGGTTTAATTCTTCAAAACCCACACAGTTCGGCAATTACATACAATAGGTGTATTAAACTGCTACATAACTGTTAGGGAGTATGGCACAATTACACCCCAGGGATTAGGCAGATATTTTTTCCTGATAAAACAATGAAAACCACACTTTTCAGCGCTGCACATCACTAATTGGAGCTACCAATCAAATGAATGGATTTTTCCATTTAGCTAAAAATGGGTAAACTTTTCCATTGATAAGAGATAGGGCAGGGAGACATTATACAAAATATATTGTCTCACTTTGCTCTTGAAGGCTATAGGGCCTATTAATAAAAATGCCCAAAACAACTGCTTTTATTACATTTAATTTTACCAAATTTTACAGAAAAATCTCTAAAGGTTATCCTCAGTTTATAAAATAAATTAACATGCTCAGCTCTCTTTCAGTGACATTTGTTAGACTCTAAGCTACCCTTATTAGACAGTTGCTATGCTCCAGGTATTTTCTTGGCGAATGGTCTAAAGGAGGCATGGCTGATGGTGCAGCAGGCAGTTAGAACCCCACTGAATGACACATTTTTGAGTGGTGAGAGTGCAAATTAGAGCACAGAAAAAAGGTAATCCCAAGGGGCCCAAATAATAGGAATTTGTACACACTGTAAAATCCTTTTTTTTTTTAGTCTATTGAGAAACACAGAAGTCTTTAACCTTTGGTTTATACTGCTGACTACAGAAGGAATGGAAAAGGGCAAACAGAAAAACTGTAGGTAGCTTAGGACTACCGTTTCTGCTACCTGCATGGCTTGTTTTTTTTTAGCAAAGCAGTACCAGGAACAAAATAACAAAACCACAGAGGGGTGGGATCTCTATGGATTCCACAAAAAGGATTTCAAGTTGAGCATACAAATCCTATTTTCTTTCTCATCCTGAGGGGTGGGCACCCAAAAATAAAATGCTAACAGACTTATGAAACAGAAAACTGGGGACTGCCTGCAGGTCAAAGAACTGACTAAAGGGGTTTCCACCTGAAACTTTAATAAAACCCCAGTGTTTTTGCAACAAAACATTGTATGTTGATCACTGTTAAATGTATGCAATCACCAAAAAGGGCGTTGATGTATTTGGTCTCTCAGAACTCGCAAGCCCTTTACCATTTTCTTTGGACTGAAAGATTTAGTTTCATTCGATAGCTGCAATGCTTGCTTTTTTATGTTCTGCTGCAGTTAAATGTGGAATGTGTTGCACAGTTATTATATATCTGGCACACATCACAGTGTAGTTGGGGAGCTAGGTTATTTAGCTTGGTTGCATCTTCTGTTTAGTTGTGATTACTTCAGATGTGTTCAGTATGTTGTAAATGTGGAAGAAAACTGAGCAACATATAGTTTAAAACTCAACAAAAACAGAGGTTATATTTAGTGAAACGCTGACATATGAACAAACCGCACTCACTCCATTTTCTCCCCACACTCCCCGTAACAAGTTAATTTACCAATGGTGAATTACCCCTAGAGGACGTTGGGTAAGCAGTACACATACATTCACAGCATTCCAAAATAATCCCTCATATGTGAAGTATATCCAAACAGGGATAAATATTTGCACCAAATATTCAATGCAAAAAATACTCTAATTCATATAAATGCAATTCCACAACACCAATTTACCCATAGGCACCTGAACTTTAAAAACATTAAAAACTCATACTCCTGCACGATACAAATATTTTGAAATGTAAACATGATTATTTTTCTCCCTATAAGTCCTATTATATCTAATTATCCCTTCCTCCTGGTGGAAAAGAAGTCCTTCTTAATGAAATTTGCTGTATTTATCGTATGTCTACAAAGGAGGCCTCCTTTAACAATAACAAATTTAATAATGTATTTATTGCGAGATAGAATTCATTGATTCCAGCCAAATGCCAAAAATTATGTTCTTCTTCGTTCCAGATTGTGCATATCAATTAATCCGAATGAAATTCAAATCCTGTTCCTGACTGCAATTTAGCCAGAAACCTTAGCAGTAGGGATGCGCCGAAACATATCGACCGAAAATGGCACTTTTTGCAAAATGGCGAAAGTGCAGTGCATCCAGTTTCTCTCCTCCAGCGCTGTGCGCTGCTCTGTGTCCCCTCTGACACAGCCCAGCATCCAGCAGGGAAGAGAGAAACTGTCAAAGGAGGCAGAGCAGTGCGGCACTGCCGGCTCACCCTCCTGCGAGTCAGGATGGAGAGCGGAGCACAAGCAGTCAGCTGATCGCTGACTGTTTGACAATAATTGGACATAGTATGAGTTGCTATGTGCCAGTAATGAATAAATTAGGAAGTGCTCTACATCACTTCCAGTTCATTCATGATTGTGCACATAGTAACTCATACTATATGCACAATCTATGAATGAACAGGAACACACGGTATAGAGGATTCCTGTTCATTTATAACAGGGGCTGCAGAAAAAGAGATTGTGGTCTCTGTGTCTTCAATCTCTTTAACCTATTTTAAAAGGGAAATATCAGGGGTCTGTATAGGCCCCTGATATTTCACTGTAGGCCGCAGAAGTAAAGTAAAAAAATATATATATGTATGTATGTATGTATGTATGTATGTATGTATGTATATATATATATATATATATATTTCCTGACACCCTACATGGCAGCATACAATGGGTATGGCTCCGCCCCCAGCTCAATCACAGGACCAGTTATACTATAAATTAAAGCCCGCCTCCCAAGGCCACCATTCTTTTTTCTGTCCTCACTGCTCAAGCCGGTTATACTAAGAATATGTTTGAGTGTTTGCCCTCACCTTGCTGGTTTCTTCTGGCCTGCCGCACAGGTTCAGCCTCTCCTATTGAGAAGTTCCCTTTGTTCAGGTGGCTAAATGCAATCTTAATAGGGAAGCCTTCCCCATAGCCTTTGAGTTGGGGTGGAGGAAATGGTCTCTTCATGTTCAGATGCTTCTTCCATCATGGCGGCGGGTTGAATACTTGCTTAACCTCCTGACCTTGTGACTCCAGAGAAGAACCGTGACTCAGCTGCATCATTCAGAAACTATGGTTGTAGTGCGATGATCACATGCATGGACAAGCTGTCAAGTAGGATCCACTCCATTTTCTTTCAATGTGTTTAAGAAATACATGTGCTACTATTTCCTATGGCCTTGCAGTGCTGCTTTGCTCTGGCTGAATCTTTCAGAATACCTGTTATGTCTGTAGAGCCATTCAGTTCTCCATGTGTGCTTAAACCTTACAGGTGCATTACAGGGAAGTATGTGATTCTGTGGCGCTGCTATGCCTTAGCTGAATCTTGCAGGTATTTGCCTCAAAAACATCCATTAGCCTGCTTGTGGTGCTTCACCCTGCAGGTGCTTGCTGAGTGCCGGCTGCTGCCATGTGCTCTGCTGCTAAAGCTTACTAGATCTTACAGAAATGTTTGTTTGCTAACTCTCTCAGCTTAAGGCCTGGTTCACACCTGTACGTTTTGTAGCGCGCTCAACACTCTACGAATGCTCTACAAAACGCTCAAACATGAAAATCCCATTGTTTTCTATGGGTATGGTTCACACCTTGCCGTATTTCAGCCCGTTTAAACACGCTACAAAGCGGCCTACGCCTGAAAAGGTACATGAGCTTCTTTGCGGCGTTTTTGTCGCACGTTTCCATTGGGATACAGCCAAGTAGCCCTCGGAAACACGCGAATCGCGGTAAAAACGCATATCACGTCACACGCGCATATTCGATACGCCTAGGCGTGAACAGAGCCTCAATCTTGAGCCTTAACTCTTTGGGTGCCTTTCATGTGAGTATTTTGCTGTCACCTGTGGTTCCCCAAGCATTGTTAATGTTTAAATGTAACGTATGGTATTGTTGCTTCTTGCAGGCCTATCCTGCCTGTTATTCAGTAATCTTTTCATGGTCCTATGTATACAGCATTGCGTTAGTGTCCAGAGCTTGTGATGCTATAACTCTGAGCACATGAGTATGTGGCTTCCAGGTTTTCAGCATGGCTGTTAGTGTCTGGCAGGATCTGACATGTGCTGTTTAATCACATCATTATCTTCAGTTTCATCTGTGTTTGTAAGGTTGGATCATGTGTCAATTACCTAACCTCCTTCCCAGGTCCTGATCAGGTGCTGATCAGCAGACGTGAAGCTGCTGATGCAGTGCGTTTTTGACGTGTTTTTGATGCGTTTTCGGTCCGGATGCTGACAGTTAATTTTTTGTCAATGTTGATGACATCATAATAAGTGGAGTAAGAATACAATTTTTTCTTTTTTTCCCCCTCTTAGCTGCATTGCGTTGCGTTTTCGTTGCGTTTCAAGGCCGTTTCCGGACCGGACAAAATGTGACATGCAGTATTTTTTCTGTCGTAAGCTGAACGGACTGCGCACGTGAGAACTGGAGCCCATAAAACACATAGGGATACATTGGGATGCATTTTGAGTGCAGCAGCGTACGGAGCCGGTCAGAACACAAAACGGACGTCGTGTGAACAGGCCCTTACACTTACTTTATAAACTGTCTGATGCCTTACACAGTGGTGATGTACTTTATGAACTATCAATTACTAGCCCAGTAATGGCACTTACTGGCCAGGGCAGTCCATACTTGGCCTAAGAACAGAGACTGACCTTTTGGCTGGCAATAAGGTCTCATGGGCATGGTAGTTCTGAACAAATTGACATCAGCAGTGACTTCATAGTGAGGCTGCTATGGATATGCTGCATTGCTCATCCCAAACTGCAATTGCCTTGAGTTGGTACAGATCTCGCCACACACACACACACACACACACACACACACACAAATATCTAATGTCACAGGGATGGAAGAATTCACAATCCTCCTTTCTTTGAAACAAACCAAGATTACTCCCTCCCAAGAAAAGCAAAAGTCCTTGAGGGTACCTCTTGTTGGTTATGTGTTCAGATGAAACACTGAGATCTTGAGGAATGCTGAACTAAGTTCTACTTGCTTAGGCCATTATATGAATGGATATAACATTGTGCAGAAAAATAACTTCTTGTGTATTACAGATAAGCATCCACACAGGGACCAGCATTCCACTACAGCACCATCTACAGCTCAAAAGACATCAGTACATTAGTTTATGCTGTTGCATTTCCAACACCTCTGACCAACTTGCCCAGTAGGTCTCAGGTTGTGGGAGCTTACAAAAGTTTGAGCATTTACTGTTCAGAGTATATGCTCATGGGTCCTGTTAAGAGTTCAAGACGAACATTGTCAGGTTTTTCTTCTCATCTTTCAGTCCATTCATTACCATCAGGTTCCTTGGTTCAAGCAAAACCTTAGGTTATAAGTACACACGTGTCGCATAATCTTTTCCAGTCCAAAGATATCAAGCGTTTTTCCTCTAATTTTCCTAGTGGGACAACTAGGAGGCTTAAGACTAGTCTTGGTTTGAACTCTTTAAACAGATGGATCAGGATCCAAATATTGCATGTGGAATCACTATATTCATCACTTAAGGCATCAACAGGCTTTAGGATGCTGTGCCTGGCAGATGTGTATTCACATACCTGCGCATCTGTACTTCATCGAATGTCTTGCTTACCATTCTAAAGTTCCACTTTTTTGGTTTGTTTACCTGCCCTTTGGACTTGCCACAATCCTAGGTCATTTTCCAAATATTACATCTAGTCACATCCTTCTGGAGTGAACAAGCATGCCAGCTATTGCAGCGACATCCTGCTGATAGTTCAGCATGCTCATACTCTGGCAGTCCATGAAACCATCCTAAGTTAGGCTCTGATCAAATAAGAAGCGATTGCCAAGGGGGAAAGCCAAGTGGTCTAGTGCTTGCTGAGGTAGACTATGTCTCTATTCTACCCCTTGGCATCCCAAGTTGACAGGACAACTCCTTGGTGTCTCAGGTTGCCAGGATCAATTCAACTGGTGACACTGGACTTCTTGGCCGCTAAGAGTCTTCCAACAGGGTTCTTCAGACGAAAGAGAAAACATTCCCTGTGGCTTTGGTTCTGGATGATTCCAAATATGAGATTCTTGGTTGTGGCTGAAGCCGGCAAGCCTATTTCAGCTCCTATTATGTCCCTATCCAGTGATCGTGTTAATAATAGATTCCTTTGCGCAAATCACTTCAACAGCCCTTTGGTTAAAGGTCAGTGACAGTCCATCAAGAGGAAAATGTCTTCAGCATCTTGGAGTTCGAGAGCCGTTCAGATCCAAGGAACCTCCGTATTAGTTCAATGAACAACTGAATTATGTTTTTTCCATAGATGTAGCGTCTGCCCATAGGTGTAGGAACTGCTCACTGCTAATGGAGGTACCTCCAAAAAAAAAGGGATTCAGCGCTGAACTCCCCAGCATTTCCTGGCTGACACTATAAGCCACAAAGCTCTGGACGGCAATTAATGTTTTCCTTTCCAGCAGGTTCCTGTGGATCAGCAGCAAGTGAGTTATCCAGATCTCATCTTGATGGTAATCCCTAAGAGCACAGAGTGCAAACACTCCTTGTCAAGAGAACATTCTAAGGAAGTAGAAATGGATAATGGAGTAATGGATATTCTATTGCATATATGTTTCCTCAGTCCAAATGGATTCAGGTTCCTAAATGGCACCCACAATTATCCAGGTAGGGTGATGGCAAGCATTTGCTTGTGGCCCATCTGTCCAGGGTTCAGTTTCTTGTAGTCTCTGAGCACTCTGCATGCACTAGGTCACATTCATTGTGCCTGGCCAAGCAGATGGAGCCACAGATTAATCTCTGGGTCCGCTCTTCCGCAGACCGTCATCCCTACGTATAGAATTCAGTGATGTACCTCCAGAGTTATTCTGGAAGTAAATACAAAATAAATATTTTAAATTTTTTTAAAAGGTTAGAAAAAAAATATTTTCGTTTTCAACCTTACTTTTTTTATTTTCGGTTTAAAATTTTGATTTGTATGCACCTCTAATTAGCAGCCAATGTCAATATGTCCCAGTACATAATGAATTGTGCATACGTCAAAAAAAATAAAACCACGGCATTTCATAGGATGCGGGAAACTTGTATCTGCATTAGGCAACCACTATCACAGTCAATGCCAGGTATAATGAACAACATAGATAGCCTCAGTCATAGATTTTCATAATGATGTGCTATATCATCCATGTTGGTAAAAAATATGGTTTCAACACATATAGGCTCTTCTCATAATGTACATGTGGCAATGGTAACAATTCAGATGCACATTTGCCTGGTTTGCTTTTATTACGGTGTAAGTGGCACTTATGAAAAGTTCACAATCCAACCAGATGACTGTAGGCTGTTACAATATGTTGTCCACTGCACAAAGGAATGGGGAATTTCAGCATCATATCAGGAGACACTATGCGTACTCCCTGATCCCCAGAACAGAGCTTCCTCAGAGGGGTGTGGTCTGCTATGCATTACCCTCCTCCTATTGATAGTGCTTGTCAAAACACACTACTCGATGACCACATCAGTCTAAGAGGAAATCCCATCTACACTCAGCATTGCTGCATTCATGTCCTAAGAACCTTTGTACAAAACGTATCAATACTTGCAGTGGGGCACCACACTCAGAGGAAAGCAAAATCTGATCATAAAGCTAAAATATTATCCTAATAAAGCTGTTCTTGTATCCTAGATTTTCTTTTTTGCCCATTTAAAGACCTGTGTCATTTGGTTTCCACATTCCAATACAAGTCTATAGAAATGCAAAAAAAGCTTGTCAGTGAATTTTGAAAGTTTTAAGAAGCATCTCAAACAGATGCTTTAAATGCCCACAGACCAGCAACACAGGCCTTAATTCTGCTTATTTAATCTTTAATGCATAGGTCTCTTAACAGAGATTCATACCAACCAGGAAGTATAGAAAACGTTTACTTGTAAAGACTATCTACAAAAGGGGTCTCTTGAATTTTACAATAGTCAGCCAGCAGACCAATTTTAAAACTTGTCAACAGCTAATTTCTTCAACAGCTGTTGCCTAAAGATTATTGCTCAAGTCTTTTGTGGACCATAGACACCAGAATCAGAATGTATTTCAACATACTGTATGTGCTATTAAATGGGCAATTTTAAACAAAAAATAAAATAAATCAACAATAACACTGCACCGATAACAGAATTATGGAGCAGAACAGAATAGGGAGTACAAAATGTGGGCACACATGACAGCATGACTATGACATCCTGTTCAACCCAACAGATGCACTTGTACACTAACCTGTTGTTATGGCGAAATAAGTAATCTAACACCACAAACAACCCTTTCAAAACCATTTGTGTTGGCGAGCTCAGTACTGGCACTTTCACTACAGTTTCCTGGCCATTCAGCATTGTTGTCTTCTCTTCTTTCTCAACCACAGCAGCAAGATTACCCTACAGAAAAATAAAAAAACAGAGTAGCATTTTCTGTTATTATGCAAACAATAGCTACATTAACAGAAAAACATGGAATTAAACTTAGAAGAAGCAAAAACAGGGATAAAATTTATATCAACATAAAGATACCATAAAAACTGTAAAACTACAAGGCACTTAAATAATTAAATACCTATGAGGATGTTTTTTAATTATATTTTAAAAGGAACACTTTTTAAGTTTTAACTGTAGCATCTGTTTCTGTAGTATATGTATTAGGGATGTCCCAATACCACTTTTTTAAGACCAAGTACAAGTACTGTCCCTCATGTACTTGCTGATACCAATTACCGATACTTTTTCATAAAGGGACATGACATTTTTTTATAAAACAACGCAGACTGATGATTTTAGGGGAGTTTCTCACCAGGGCTAAATACGGATGTCACCAGAACTGAACACATGTCCCTAAGGCACAATAGTATTCTGCTTTGGGGACATGTATTCTGCTTTGGGAACATGTGTTCTGCGAATACATGTCCCCAAAGCAGAATTCCTCTCACCAGGCTGCATGTCGACCCCACCCGGGCGACGTGGACATCTGCAGTGGCTCTGCGGGCACCCTAGCTAACCGGCGATGTCGCACATTTAGTCCGGCCCAGTCCTCCCCATCAGTGTGCGGTAAGAACCCCCAGCTTCTAGCCCTGGGGCAGTAGTTCCGCCCCTGGGGCTGTCCATGGCTGTGCCGGGAAGGAGGAGGAGATAAGGACCCGGACAGGCACTGCCATGGACAGCTATGTGCAGATCGCCAGCAGGCTGCCGAGGTCCCCACAAGCACAGGAACTCAGCAGCCGCTGCTTTTTGACAATTTAAAGGGTGGGTATCGGCCTTAAGAATCGGGGCATTTTCACAAGTACTCGTGAAAATGCCTGGTATCGGGAGATCCCTAAAATGTATACATTATTGGTTCAATATATAAACATTTATTCAATGACAAAAAAAATGATATGATCACTATGGATATCTAAAGAGAGCACGGATGTAGCAGTCTGCCTCACAGCTGGCTTTCTGAATGAAACTTTCACTAAGATTCCTGATAAGAGATAAGCCACTGGGACTTCAGTTCTATGCATAAAATACAGCTTGATCTACTAATCTCTATAAAAAAAAACAGGTGTATAATGTCCCTGAAGAATTACTAAAACTGAAAATGTTATACTAGTTTTGAATCAATGATGTGTTTGGATTTACCGGAAATGGATAATCCAAAACTGATATCAATTTGTTGGATGGGAGATTTGATCTTTCTGGGATGCCAATGGAGTTTCTCTTCCCTACCTTTCAGCACGGTCATTCCTATTTCATCTGACTTCAGGCCAAGTAAGTGTAAAGCTCGCCATACACCTATAGATTATTTGCAGATTTTCGATGGTCAGATGTAAAAAGTGCATTCCTCCATCTGTGCTAAACTGTGTGGATGGAGGAATCTCCTACTGGGCCAAACTTCAGTATCTTGCTAGTCGGCCCCGCTGGCTTTCAAAATACCTGAATAATCTGATTGGATGCAGGCATTTGTTCAGGTATTTTGACAGCCAGTGGGGCCGACTAGCAAGATACTGAAGCTTGGCCCAATAGGAGATTCCGCCATCCACAGAAGGAAGCTATTGCACTTTTTCCATCTGACCATAGAAAATCTGCAGAAAATGTATAGGTGTATGGCCAGCATTAAGCTAGCCTCCTTCCCTCTACAAAAAAAACAAAAAAAAAACCACACAAGTTCCCCACTCATCTGAAGCCAAACATAATAATAAGATATCAGAGTGGGTTGGCAGCATTGGAGTCCTGGCAAGATATACAAACCATCAGAGCACCCAAAGGCATCCATCTTATGCTGCAATCTGTTTAGGTTGTTATCTGTTTTGCAATGTCTGTGCATACAAAATCATTCTATTCTACTGGGGATAACCATCACAGTCACTTTACTTTCTTTTAAAATAGTACATTTGGTGGATTTGATTGGCATCAACAGATAATAGCCAAATGTATTCACAATACTTATGTATTCACAAATCTTTGGTAAAAAACATACAATTTTATAAATCATGTTGCACAGCTTGAATAATAATACGTTTAATAAACCTACCTTAAGCATAGGAAATGTTGCATTTGTTATTCCCATATCGTGGAAAATTGAAATAATCTCATTACCATTCCACACTTTACAAGATGATTCATATTCCCTTTCCACCAAATGGCTGGCACATTCCCTTATCCAACTTGAAATATACAAAATGTACATTATGTAAGATACTATATATAGAATAACACGGGAGTATCAAAAAGCACATGTGATGTGATATATTAAGTGACCCCTTCGCTTAGTATTCCTCAAAACTTAATCCTGCTATACCCAAAAATCTGACCTGTCAAATTTTTTCTTTACATTTAAATTTACATTACCTAAAAATAAATCTAACTCATAAGTTGAGCTCTTAAATACTATAAGTTAATCTCTATTTGAGTCCTAAACATTTATCTCCCCCTAACACTTAATTAAGCACTGAACCCCTAAGCTTAATTCTTACCTGACTTTTAAATATACCATTACCACTTATTAAGTGCTATTCTGCTGCATACTGTGCTGCTTCCAAGCCTCTCAGCAGGCAGCATGCTGAAAATGAGCAGTGCCACAATTCTGTCACCAAAAGAAACATCTTTGCTTATATGTGTCCTGATCATGCCTCTTTAAGGACAAAATAAATACCACAAGCATCACTATCACATAATAGCTAAAACATTTGATAAAACAATGGAGCTCTAAGCATCATTTTATGGCAGTGTCAATTTAGTCGACTAAAATGTTTTGTCATAGTTTTCGCCATCTGCATGTTTTCACTGTTGAAAACTAAATAAAAACTAAGTTAACAGGACTAAAACTATGACGAAAATGCATTGCAATTTTCTCTACTGGAGATTTAGTTGGCACAACTAAACTAAAACTAGAACTCAGATGACTAAAATACACATTTTAGTTTTAGTCGCATTTTAGTCATCTGAATTATTTTAGTTTTAGTTTTGTAGATTAAATCTCCAGTAGAGACAATTACAATGCATTTTTGTCATAGTTTTAGTCCTATTAAACTTTTTATTTTAGTTTTCATCAGTGAAAACATGCAGATACTTTCAAAGCTATTCTCTGTCTAACAATTATGCCACGCCCCCATGTAATGGAAATGAAAAATGGAATACATGTTTATAGTCTATTTGGACAACCATGGCTCCCACCATAGATACAGTGGAGTGAGTGATCATTGTAATAATTCAACAGAAAGTATGCAATGTACAGGATTACCTAGATACAGTGGAGTGAGTGAGCATTTTAATAATACAACGGGAAGTATGCAATTTACAGGATTACCTAGATACAGTGGAGTGAGCATTGTAATAATACAACAGGAAGTATGCAATTTACAGGATTACCAGAAAAAAAATAATAATAATGCGTTCGCCACATCTAAGGACTGGTAAGCTGCAATATGTTCAATTTTTTGGTGGGATTTACATATGCTTTAAGCTTACTACATTTTAATTATTATTATAAAAATATAATTTTACACATTGCAGCCTAGAAGGAGAAGACTCACTAGATACTAACGATACACAGTTTTGTCACTGTTATTAATAATTAGAAACCTTTCAACATTATTTGATGTGCTGAGCAATAAAAACTTCCGCTTGACAAAGATTTTAGCATAATTTTTACAATAACAATTGTACTTACATTTTTGTAAACAAAAACTTTTAGCATCATGCCGTGGTTTCCAACATAAACTAAACAAGCTAGTCACTTGAACAGCCACCACCCTCACTCCTAATCACAATTTACAGGTCAGATTTACTGCTGTTTTCATATAGTCTATGAATAATTATAAAAACACCACAAGCTAAACTGCCCATTATATAAGAAGATAAGAAGGGAATTAACATCATTGCACATTTACTCCACAGCAGACAATGGACTGCTGGCAATTTTAGCATACCTGCCTACTTGGGAACTTGAGAAAGAGGCGCACGTTGGAACGTAGAAGATATGGGGTGCGTTTTGTGCTGAAAATGGCCGTGACTATATTGCGCTGGATATTGGGTGTAACTGAACCCAGTTCACTGCCACTGATGTGAGCCATACAGCGGAAGAGAACCGCTTCTAGCTGGTCAGGTCAGCATGCCTTGCATTGGCTGCATTCACCCATCTGCCATAAGCTCATGGTGGTTTCCAGTGTACGTCTAAAACCAAAGTGTATTTTGTTTGGACAGAGTGTTAGAAGTTTTGAGTTGGCACCAGAAAAGGAGTAGAGTGGAAACCTACCAATGGGGACACCTGGCAACACTCTCTACAAGGAGATTTGAGTCACTTTGAATTGATTTCTACTCACTTCCTGTTTTGTTTACAGGACAGGAAGAGTAGGTAAATCTTCTGGAGGGTAAACAGATAACAAAAAAAACAACTAACAAGGGGTTTTAGCCATTTCCTACTCTATGCAAAATGGTTTTAGATATACTTTAAATACAAGCTATATAAATAAGATAGCATATTGGCCTTTCTAATATGTTTACAGACTTTAACAGCTTATTCAGGCTACAATGTCGCAACTGTACTAACTGCATGTCTTATGAATTAGCATAATTGAACAAAAAGCAACCAATCGAAAAAAAAAAATTCTTATGAGTTTGATCACATGCAATTCAAAAACAATTAGTTGCTATATGGTACTGCATTTACTCAATAAAATTCCTGATCTTTATCCAACTTTCCATATGTAATTTGTAAACTAATATACAGGCATATACAGCTGGTAAAAAGTACAATACTTTTACATAAATGAGCGTACTTTGTCAGATTGTAGCACACTCCCCGAAGAGGCTCATGATCACTTGCTCTGATCCTATGGTTCACCATGCTGTCCAACTCATCTCGGGCAAACATCAGCTGTGCATCTGTCACACTAAAGCTGGCAGATTCTCTGGCACAGTCCTCAATGTTGTGGGCTTCATCAAGGATTACCACCTGGTCTTGCAAACATATTTCCATCTAGGAAATATGATATAACTGAATCAGTGAGTGACACAGAAAAGTTCAACAGTAAGATCAATAAAAATTTTATTCAGGTAACTCAATAATTAGTGGAGACCAAGTTTGTATGCAACAAAACAAGGATTTACTATAACTTCAAGTCCCATGCTGCCACTGATAAATTAGTGTTGGGCTGGTTCTAGTTTAGTTTTAGGGCCTGTATCAGTGGGTTTTTATTCACGTCAGATGGGTTTTGTATTCTCATACATGTCTATGGGAATACAAAGCCCACTTAAAAACAAGTCAAATGCAAGTTAGAAGGAGATCAACAGCAGGCATAATGCACCTCTCAAATTCTGCATGACCTCAGAAGCATCTAAAACTGGTTCCAAACTTATGAACAAAAAAACGAATTGCCCTTTTTAATTACCTAGCAGCACGGTTACCTGGCACTCCAGTTGCGAGCCTTCTCTCCTTCTGTTTACAGAAGGTAGTATCCTTTTTAGGGTGCCCAATAACTGCCTGCGTTATGTGAACACTTCCTATTGGTTGTCCAGCCATGGGGTATTCTCAGGATCCAGAGCAGGAGTGTGCAGCTGTGACTTCAGCAGCTGGGAACCTTGGTGGCGTGGGCACAACTACAGCACTGGATTAGCGCACCCCCACTCCAGCACCCAGAAACTACACTGGCAAGGGACCCAGATGACAGACTTAAAGTATATCTTTCTTCACAAGGTAAGAAAAAAAGTGTTAATAGTTGCCTGTAGATAGGCTTTTAACATTTTTGAACTTCAACAGTGAAATCTGTAATGAAGTAACAATAACAATACTTATTTATATTGTCCTTTATTTTTGTTTTCTGGGTTACTAAAGGGGGATGGGGGTCTGCTATTATATTGCTCTACAGCAAGGGTATACACATTAACATGGAAATCAGGAGCCAGTCTGTTCAATCCAGGTGCCAGCTCCACAGACAACTAGAGAAAACCTCAAAAGCTCAGCGCCAGTTATAATTTTTAAGCAGCACTGGCTACTTAACTCATGTGATTTGTCCAGCCCTGCTGTACAGTGATTGTACTTTGCTGACCTATTCCTTAAGCAAATCTACCAAAGTATGTCTAATTGAAAACAATACATTCAAATCTGTCTAAGAAATAACCACAATGCTCTCGTTAGCATAAGACCAAGGCCTAGGCTTTAGGGTATAAGGGAGCTCAAGAACAAGTTGTTTTTTTATGCTGCAGGTGAAAAAGATGTACTTTTTAATTTGAAATAATAATGCTTTGCACAAATGTTTACATGTGCCTCACTGATTCATGTTAAATGCAGACTTTAATTTTAGGTCTGCTTTGAACCTAAGATGCAGATTTCACACAATTTTATGTATAAATTAATGTTAATTATCACCAAACTCTCCTCTACACTATCTCATAAATTTTTAGCTGAGAGGTGATAGATCAGTAGTGCAGGAAGTTCTGTGAACTGCACTACTGAAACATGCAAAGGGCTAGCATGACCTGTTTCAAGACACTAAACTGGCAGCAAGAGAAATGTGTTGCTTGTGTCAGTGGTATTTCTTGAAGTGTACAGCTTGGTTTAAATGTATGGGAAGATAAACTGACTGCCTCAACCTAAACTACAAAATGAAACACCATTTAAACCAATTATGTATATATTAAAAATCACTAATTGTTTGCGCCACTCCCACTCTCGATTCCTGGGTTTTTGCAGAGTAGCAGCAGGGCTTGTGGCTTTGGCAATGTAGCAGTCGAAGACTCCAAAGTGTGGACATGCACAGTTGATGGCTCTTTCTTGAAAGCACTGTCTATTACCCCATGCCCCACTCTGCATGCTATGCTACATACTCTAAGCCACTGCTTTATTTATGCTGTACTCTGTGTTGCAAGTTCCAGATCGCTGCACCCTGCTGTACATTACATACTTTAGGGCACTGCTCTCTATGCACTGTGCTGAACATTACATACTATGAGACCTGTTAGGGTTGAGTCATTAGTAATGGCATTTCAAAATCAAGTACTTACACTTTCTCTTATCTGTGAGTCCAAAAGATAGTTGTAAGGACAGAACACAATGTCAGCTTCTTTCATTAGTTCACGAGCTGCATAGTAAGCACAGGCACGAAGCCTCTTCCCCAGGCCTACCAGCTCTTCTATGTCCCAAGCTTGCGTTACACCAAGCCTATATTGTAGAACATTCTGCTCACTCATTTTTGGAGCTCCATAATAGTAACGACAAGAAGATCCCTAAAGTAAAAAGAAAAGAAAAAAATGCAAATCAGAACTTACATTTTACATGTTTCCTTTTTGTTGTTTAACCCTTTCGCTGCTAAGCCCCCCGAAACACTTTAAACTTTAGCTGGCCAAACCATTTTTGCTATTTTTCCCATTGCTTTAATTCTCTACTGCTGCGTTGCTAGTGTTTGCACAAGACCCCCCCAAACCATATATTTTCTGAAAGCACAGGCCCAGTAGAATAAAAAGGTGGTGCTACTAATTTTGTAGGTCCTGCGATAATTGTGCAAATGTTTGTCAAATCAATATTAAACCGATAAAAATACACAATTAAGTTGATAAAAGCACACTAAAATCAGTATCAGTGCACACAAAAATATTTTTTTGACTAAATCTAAAAACCAAAACTGTATCGAGTTAATAAATAACAAATATGAGTAGATTTTAAATTGTGTCTTTTTGCAAAACGGTAAAAAAATGGATGCAGGTGTACATTTAATTGCAACAAATCATATTACAACACGCGGCAATGCGTCACAACGCTTTGCTACGCGCTTCCACCGTTAAATTAATGTTATTTTGAAGAAAAAAATCAAGAACTACGATGCGTTCTAACAACGCACCGCAGCACATGTCCATGGCATACCTGTTGCACGTGTATAATGTTTGTGCGTGGAGAGTATGGTGTTTAATTGTTTATTTACTTTATTTTTTTACTGTTGGGGGGGCTTCGGGGAAATATCAGGGGTCTAAACAGACCATTGACATTTCCCTTTTGAAATAGAAAAAGAAATTGAGGACACAGAGTCCTCAATTGTTTTTTCTGCAGCCCCTGTTCTAAATGAATGGAAAGTACAGAGGCTTCCCATCCATTCAGAAACTGGTGATAGTAAAATATTTACTATTATCCGGTTATGAATGGCTAGAAGCTTCTGTAGCGAGTGCTACTACCCATTGAGAAAGTCATGAAAGAACAGGAATTGATGTGAAGCACTTCCTGTTCATACATAACTCGAGACACATAGTACTCTGTGTCCTCAGTTGTTTACAAACATTAGAGTGCTCACCTAATCACTCCAGTGTTTGCTCTGCACATAGAGTATCGGTAAATACCACAGATATTTAGCGATCCTCTGCTCGGCCACACGCAGACGCTGTCATCCTGAAACTGACAGGATGACAGTGTGTCTCCTCCCCGCTTGGCTGCGGCTTCTCTCTAATTACCGCTGGATGACAGCACTCCTTCCTCCTCCTCGCCGGCTTCAAGGTGTACATTTAATTGCAACAAATCATATTACAACACGCGGCAATGCGTCACAACGCTTTGCTACGCGCTTCCACCGTTAAATTAATGTTATTTTGAAGAAAAAAATCAAGAACTACGATGCGTTCTAACAACGCACCGCAGCACATGTCCATGGCATACCTGTTGCACGTGTATAATGTTTGTGCGTGGAGAGTATGGTGTTTAATTTTTTATTTACTTTAATTTTTTACTGTTGGGGGGGCTTCGGGGAAATATCAGGGGTCTAAACAGACCATTGACATTTCCCTTTTGAAATAGACAAAGAAATTGAGGACACAGAGTCCTCAATTGTTTTTTCTGCAGCCCCTGTTCTAAATGAATGGAAAGTACAGAGGCTTCCCATCCATTCAGAAACTGGTGATAGTAAAATATTTACTATTATCCGGTTATGAATGGCTAGAAGCTTCTGTAGCGAGTGCTACTACCCATTGAGAAAGTCATGAAAGAACAGGAATTGATGTGAAGCACTTCCTGTTCATACATAACTCGAGACACATAGTACTCTGTGTCCTCAGTTGTTTACAAACATTAGAGTGCTCACCTAATCACTCCAGTGTTTGCTCTGCACATAGAGTATCGGTAAATACCACAGATATTTAGCGATCCTCTGCTCGGCCACACGCAGACGCTGTCATCCTGAAACTGACAGGATGACAGTGTGTCTCCTCCCCGCTTGGCTGCGGCTTCTCTCTAATTACCGCTGGATGACAGCACTCCTTCCTCCTCCTCGCCGGCTTCAGCTGTCATTTTCTCCTCGTATCCCCGCTGCCTCAGCCCATACAGGCGGGGGAAAGCAGGGGGGATTAGAGGAGAAGGATGAAGAGGGCAGAAGAGGCTGCAGATGCCGGCGGCACCGGCGGGCAACCCAGATTTTTGGTTAATAGCTCTCATTGGCAGCTTGTCAGCCGCTGATGTGACAGCTATTATTTTAAAGGGGACCGTCGGGGGGACTGTTCTGATCTAAGTTTATGGTCACTAAAGAGACCATGAGCTTATAGCAGAAGGGAGAGAGCCATCGACATAAGGCTTACTGACGTGGCCAGCTGGAAACAGTTGTGTTCCGCTGTAAGCCTTACGTCGGTGGCAGTGAAAATATGTGCGCTTGCGGTTTCTTTTTTGATTGTAACTGAAGGCAAAAGTTTACAAATCAGCTTCCTACAACTCCTGTAAAATCTCCAATTGGTCATAAAGAGAGTCACAGATATATGGGACTGGACTGTGTGTAAGGGCTAGAATACATTCTAAAACTCACAGATCCAGAATATTTAATTCGAAAACCTTTAAATCTTCCTACAGGGCACAATATGTAAGAAGCATTCATTTTTCTTCCAAGTAGTGTACCAGCAAGCAAAAAGCAGTCATGAAAATAATTATTCCTTATGCATATACACTACTGGTCAAAAGTTATAGAACACCCTCATTTTTCCAGTTTATATTAACCAGTTGACATCCGCGGTGTTAAACCCCCTTCCCATCCAGGCCATTTTTCAGTATTCAGCGCAAGCAGTTCATGTCTAGTGAATAACCTGAAATGGTACAAATGTAAGCGGTAAACTGCCAGAGGTAAAAAAGAATAAAAAGAAGTAGTCTAGGTTAACAAAAACTGAAAAATAATGTACATTTCAGAGTTAACAAAAAGGCAATTTTCAGGGAAGAAGTAATGGGTTAACTCACATATGTTCTGCAGCAATGTAAGTAAATTAAGCCTTGAACATTTGTGCTACCAATTCCTACAGGTGTCCCAACTTTTGTGGATTACTGACAAGCCCTCTGCCTGTACAAAAGCACTGTTGAAACAGACTGTTACTACACCCTCTTAAGCAATATTTGGACAGTATTGTACTGCAAAAAGTAGTATATTGCTCTCAAAATGGCAAGAAAAAGGCAATTAACAAAGGAAGACCATTATAACCCGTAAAGGGGAGGTCTTTTCTTTAGAGAAATTGCAAAGAAACCAAAGTGTCAATGAGTACAGTTTCCTACACCATCAAAAGGCATTTGGAAACTCTAGCAGGAAGAGGTCTGGCAGGCCCAAAGCCACAACGGAATCAGAAGACAAGTTTCTGAGAGTCAACAGCTTGAGTGACCGGTATTTTACAGGACAACAGCTCCAAGCACTGATCGCAGTAAGCAAGTCTCAGTTTTAACGTCGGGTTTGACAGGTCGAATGGCAAAAAGAAAGCCATTGCTAAGACGCAAAATAAGAAAAAGAGGCTTGCCTGGGCAATGAAGCACCGCCAGTGGACTACCAAAAACTGTAAGAAGGTCTTATGGACCGATTAATTAAAATTTGAGATCTTTGGTTCATCATGCAGGGTTTTTGTATGAAGTCAAGTAGTCAAAAGGATCGTTCCTTGGTGTGTGACACCAACTGTCAAACATGGAGGAAGCATAATGGTCTGGGGCTCTTTTGCTGGATCCAGAGTCAGCAACTTGCACAGAGTGAGTGGCTCCCTGAACTAAAACTACTACCACAGCATTTTGCAGCGCCATGTTGGTGTACGCCAAGTTGGTCAGGGGTTCATCCTACAGCAAGATAATGACCCAACATATAACTCCAGAAAGTGTCACAACTACCTTAGAAGAAAAAAATAAGACGGTAGGCTTCAAATTATGTAATGGCCAGAACAGTTTCCAGACTTACACCCCATCAAGCTGGTTTGGGATGAACTGGACAGAATGATTAGAGCAAAGCAATCTACAGGTGCAATACATTTGTGGGAACTTCTGCAACAGTGTTGAGAAGAACATTCCGAACAATATTTGATTTCTATTGTAAAAAGACTGCCCCGAGTTCGGCTGTTATATCTGCAAAAATGGCTACTTTGATGAGTCAAAAATTTAGATTACATTTTTGATAAATAAATTATTCCATTATTTCTTTTGAATGTCCAATTGTCCTATGCTTTATTTTCGGAGTACATTGAGACATTAAACTGTGTATATTTCAATAAAAACTGGAAAAAAAGGTGGGTCTTTTTTTCTGTGGAGTGATCCTTTAACTAGAAAAAACTGCCAGAGGTAAAAAAGAATAAAAAGAAGTAGTCTAGGTTAACAAAAACTGAAAAATAATGTACATTTCAGAGTTAACAAAAAGGCAATTTTCAGGGAAGAAGTAATGGGTTAACTCACATATGTTCTGCAGCAATGTAAGTAAATTAAGCCTTGAACATTTGTGCTACCAATTCCTACAGGTGTCCCAACTTTAAAATTTGAGATCTTTGGTTCATCATGCAGGGTTTTTGTATGAAGTCAAGTAGTCAAAAGGATCGTTCCTTGGTGTGTGACACCAACTGTCAAACATGGAGGAAGCATAATGGTCTGGGGCTCTTTTGCTGGATCCAGAGTCAGCAACTTGCACAGAGTGAGTGGCTCCCTGAACTAAAACTACTACCACAGCATTTTGCAGCGCCATGTTGGTGTACGCCAAGTTGGTCAGGGGTTCATCCTACAGCAAGATAATGACCCAACATATAACTCCAGAAAGTGTCACAACTACCTTAGAAGAAAAAAATAAGACGGTAGGCTTCAAATTATGTAATGGCCAGAACAGTTTCCAGACTTACACCCCATCAAGCTGGTTTGGGATGAACTGGACAGAATGATTAGAGCAAAACAATCTACAGGTGCAATACATTTGTGGGAACTTCTGCAACAGTGTTGAGAAGAACATTCCGAACAATATTTGATTTCTATTGTAAAAAGACTGCCCCGAGTTCGGCTGTTATATCTGCAAAAATGGCTACTTTGATGAGTCAAAAATTTAGATTACATTTTTGATAAATAAATTATTCCATTATTTCTTTTGAATGTCCAATTGTCCTATGCTTTATTTTCGGAGTACATTGAGACATTAAACTGTGTATATTTCAATAAAAACTGGAAAAAAAGGTGGGTCTTTTTTTCTGTGGAGTGATCCTTTAACTAGAAACAGTAACAGATCACAAATGCCTATCAAAGACTGTATAGATAACTAAAATAAACCTAACCAAGAAACAGCATGGGCCATTTTGAAATATCTAAACAAGCATCTTTTTTACGTTGCAGAAAAACACAGAATAAGCTGTTTCACACATTATAATCAGCAATTCATTCTGATCAAGCTCTTAGCCAACCAAAGCGGCTCCCTCCCGCAGTTTTATATCCTCAAATGAAACATCTAGAAAATTACAACTGTGCAATTAAAAGAGTGGCACAAAAATTCACTAAATACTATATAACCTTTACTTGTTTTGGAATGTTGCCTAAATGTCACCTACAATATGACAAACAGAAATATTAGTAGACATCCAAACTGAATTTTAATACAATAAACACAATACAACCTATAATGTGTAACTTGCACTGTTAAAACCATTAATCATAATATCTTGGTACAGGAAATCCTAGAACAGGAAGACAGTTCCTCTAAAACATTCACCTACACCAAAATCCAGTCTTCCAGTCTTGTCTTGGCTCCAAAGCAGTGGTTACTATGCGCCACTTATATTCTAGAACAGAGAATCTGTTAGCAGATGCCCCGTCAAGTGAATGCGTTTTGCAAAAGGACATTCAGCTAAATTTAAGAGCTTTTTACAAGCCATGCCAGAAATACAGCCCAGAACATCTTTGTGTTGAAATGTCTTAGGGGCTCTATAAAGGTCCTATAAACATTTTAGGACTCCCAAATCAGTCAAGGAAATGCAAGGATGCTTTAACAGTCTAATGGGACCGGAGCCATGTTTTTGTACAATATATACTGTATTTGCTTGGCTCAGGAAAAATAAAGAGCAGGTCTAGGTATGTTGTTTTAAATGAAGCAGGATATTTAACTCTTTGCAAAGATTCAAAGCTGTAAAAATACACCCAGACATATTTTAGGGCGAGCTTACAAATAAAATAAAGAATTTTTAGGTCCCAACCATACAAGGGTTCCCATAAAAACAGAGATTTTTTACTAGTTATTAGAAGGACATGCACTACAAGTCCATGGTGGATGGTGGATAAAAAAAAATTTAAAAAAAGATTAGAATGTTTGTAATTTATTTTCATATCACATGAAGTGACAAGGACACTGCATTTCTGTCAAGATCAAGAAGTATACCATATAATAAAGGCTGTGGTAAAGTCGGAGAGATTTCTATGCCTCAGGTCTAACTGTTCTTAATCTGTTGTATATGTCTGTTATATATCACAGTGAATGTGTCCTATCACTGACTTTCTTATGAAACCACATAACAATGGCTGCGGTAAAGTAGGAGAGCTATTTGTGCCAGTGATTTCATGCATTAGTCTCAATTTTTTCAATTCACACTGACTTTTATCTAGCAAAAAAAAAATGTATCTGAATGATAATTATCAGGAAGATAATTATTCGGGACACTTATCAACTTATTTTCACAATATCTGTGACTTCTGATTGAAAAGTGATTATAATTAATTAAATTATTTTTCATATTTTCTTTGAGTCCATTCGGGGACACAGAAGTTCAGGAATTCTAAAATAGGTCAGGTTATACTGTTCCCTACAAGAGGCTGGGATACTGGCAAACAAAAAAAAAAACGTTTTTCTTTATCATCCATTAAGTGAACACAGGAATTCTGAAACAGTCGGGATGTCCAGAAGCAGTCCAACAGCAACTGAGAGGTCTAACAGATGTGAAGATCATTGTATAAGGATAAAGAAGGAGCCAGCGCCTGTACCAAAGCTAGAGGTAGAAAAGGCCAAGCTAATAGGGAAAATGCTACAACTAAGGAGAGGACACAGAGGCTCAACCTGATGCTTCAGAGCAGGACTAATAATTACCTCTAAAAGGGAAGCTGCTACCTAAAGGGACAATGAGTCTCAATCAGAGAACACTGAAGGACCAACCAAACATCCACTTAAAACAGGTAGAAACACTATTAAAACAGCAGAAACTAGACCAGCAAGAAATCAACTTTACTGGGCCAAGCCCAAGAAAAAAGATTCCCAAGGGAAAGTTGGATTGACATATGTTCAAAAAAAAAAACATGCAGGCAAAACAAGAACAGGTGGGCGAATACGTGCTTTCATCATTACATACACCCCAAAATACTTGGACTAATAGAACAGAGGATAATTGTGGTGCTGTTTAAGCACCTAACATTGTGAGTGATTTTGTTTTGATTTTAATTAAAAAAAAATTATGATTTTACAGTATGGGAGCATCTGGTATTACCTTCTTTTAAGCCAATATTGTATAAGGGTATACAACCTGCTGGTATATGGAGATTGTGTTTTGGAGGAGTCTGGTGGACAGGAAATAAGTTTAAGTGCTATTTGACCATTTGCTAATAATGGTCCATCCTATCCAGTGAGTTTATTAATTGTAAAAGGAGCACTGAGAAGGACATAGGAGGAGCATCTTTGGAGCACAATTTTGACACATTTCGAATATTGTTTTGCACATTATTACCTTTGTGGACATTTGGAATTGTTTCCTACTGACACTTTATATATTTACTGTGATTATTAACTGGCACATTTTTGGACTTTTGGGTCTGTTTGATAGTGGCACTTGCATATGTAGGATTGTAGTTATTAATTGGGGAGATTGTAATGGTTTTTATAAGCATCTAAAATTGTATGCACTTTACATAAATAGTTTTTATATTAATTTACTAATTTAAATAGAGTAAAGCAATATTTGATGTACAGTCAACAGAAAACTCAAGATTAGCATTCCTAACCCTTGACTTCAGGAGAAAGAAATTTCAACAAAAGATAACATGACCAAAAGAAGAACTATTTCCTCAGCCACAGAAGGCTTAAGTCTAGTATTCCTAACCCTAATTCAGGAAAAGGAAGAGACGTGATTATTGCCTGTGGGGTGAAATTCATCACAGTGAAACTATCCGAATGCTTGGAAGGGAATGAACCACAAGGTCTAAAGAAACTAAAGATACTTAACGAGAATCCCCCTAAATGGGAGGGTAGGATGAAAAAAAAAGAACACCCGCACAAAAGGTAGGCAGGCATGAGGGTATAACATAACCAGGTTGGAGTGCAAGAACACCAGGATCAACAAGAGAAGGGATATTTCCAAGCAAACATCCTAGGGTGTTCCAGGGGTGTGATAGAGAACAATATAAACCTGCCTTAACAGTTACCCACTATATGATCCTGAGAATCATATAACCTACACCTGAAGGGATTAGCGTCTCCTGCCAAGGAGCAAGTGGTAGAAATCCTAGTGCCACTACTAGGAACTTTTGAGTGATTGAGGATAGGAGGTAGGAAAGTATCTGAGGAGAAATCCTTAGAAGTCTGTAGCGAGGCTGTAGGAGGACTATTCTCCATATGAGAAATCTGCAGCAGGGTCCCATAGAGTCTCGGCTGTCAACCATCTAGTGGAATACAGGACCTGGCAGCAATGGACACTTCCCTGCAAGCAGGAACAGAAGGGCACTCAATAGGGAACGCTCATCCTTTCAGATCATCCATTGAGGAGATCTGGGAAAGCCATACTGTATTGTGGTTCTAGGAGTCGCAAATGATACTCTCAGCGCTGTCCAGTGTTAGGAAAAGGTCACTCAGCCAGTTATAGGGAGAGTACCCTAACCTTTCCAGAGGTAAAGGTTCTGCAGCACCCAGGTGATGGCCTGCAAAAGTCAGGTTAAAACACCAACCCACACAAGATTCCCACAATGATTCAGGAACTGTCTGTTCACTCAAGGCCCAGATAAGATGATACTCTAATTAGAGGGGTCCTTCCAGGGTGTTGGGGATGGAAACATCCCATTCCATACACCAGACACTTGTAATTAGCAACCAAAACTTTTTTTGTTCAAAGAGACAATCTTGGTGTCTTCCCCACTGACCAGACTCCTAACACAGAGGATGAGTCTGAAAGGGACTAAGAGATCAAACTAAAGGGTCATACTTCAGAAATCTCACAAACCCTGAAAGGGGAAGCCAGAGATTGCCTGCATCACATAGGGAAGAGATCAAAGGTCCCCTTAATGAGGGCTTAAGCTGAACAGCCCTGCCTGATGGTGACCCAAGGCTACCACAGCAAGATCCCTGGCAAATCATATCTAGACAATGCTTGCAGACAATAGGGTGCTCAGCATTGTTCAAACTGAACCCAGGAAACTGACCCTCAATGCTGATTAACTGGGAAGCCAGTTTTCCAGCTAATCAGCATGGAGCCAGCTTCCCGACCAATCAGCATAGAGCCGGCTTCACGACCAATCAGGAAGCTGCCTGAAATCCTGATTGGGCAGGGAAGCTCACTCCATGTACTCTCACAGCACTGCCGGTTCAGAGGAAATCTCCCTCTGTCCGGAGGAGCCGGCTTCACGACCAATCAGGAATCTGCCTGGAATCCTGATTGGGCGGGAAGCTCACTCCATGTACTCTCACAGCACTGCCGGTTCAGAGGAAATCTCCCTCTGTCCGGAAGTGCCTCTGGCCGGAAGTTCTAGGGTTAAGTATCGGACCAAATACTCTGTATCGGCGCATCCATAATATTTACAAATGCTTTGTTTGCGTTAGAAAACTGTATACACTGAGGCATGATGCCTAACTGGAGAAAAATAATTTTGGGTTTACATACACTTTAATTACTAGGCTTTTTGGACCTTGAACTAATAATATGAATATGTTGTTTAACTTACACTGTTAATAAATGTAGAAAATAAGCTAAAATCTACTTAGTAGTTTTGGTAAATTCCTAAAACCCGTACTAATCTTTTCAAGTGACATAAAAAAAAAATTAAAACCCTAACATTATGTTACAGAAGCACTGATGGTTGTTTAAGTCACCTAAGTGGTTCATTTCCCTGGCTGAAACGTTTCTTCACCTAAGTTGCTGGCATTGCCCACCTGCTGCTAGAAATGCAAGGGATCTTACTTTTCTGTATCCATCTCCCTCCACCTTTACTGTCCAGTAAATATATGAAGCGGGCAATTCAACTCACAAACCCATAATTCATATCGCTTTCACGTGCACTACGATCATACAAATCAAGATAACATGTATTTGTGAACATGATATTCACACACAAATATGACAAACTGTGTTAAACAGCATGTTTACTTAGAACAATACAAAGTTGGCCACCCATCCATAGTTCAGATTGTGGGCCTAATTCTTAATCACAATAACTCAATTTGAAGTGTTAAACTGATCAGAATTTCAGAAAACATTTTACTGGGTTCCAAAAACCACACTTGAACACTGGCACCTTAGTGGAAACGCAGAACTATCTGGCAGCTTAATCTGCATAAGCAAGTATGGCAGTAAAAGAAAAGACCTTCTGGTTTTTCCATTATGGAAAGAAGCAACAATTCCCAAGTGGACTGTAAAATAAATTCCTATCATGTTGTTCTTGGACTCCAATCCCCTTTCCTCCAAGATACAGAATAACTGAACAATGTCTTTGCTGTGTCTGGACTTGCAGACTGTTGTCACATCTTTTACAGACTGCTTCTGTTTACTTTTATTGTATTCCATGTGTCCATTTATTTATCTTGCCAACTCAACTACATGCAAACCTTTAACCCCAACACTTCTTTCCAGGACTGATATCTTTATTTTAGATGTAATACCATTACGGTAGCTCACTTACTAAAAAGTAAATGTAAAGGGCCACCATGGACTGGGCAGTACTGTAATGACTAATTTTCTGGCTAGACATATTAGGATATTGACTCCCAGGGCCGTCACTAACGCAGGGCAAAAGGGGCAGCTGCCCAGGGCCCAGTCATTGTTGTGGGGCCCAAAGGGCAGCTGCCAAAGGTGGCCTTTGCACCTGGATGGGGGATAGGGAGTCTGCCAGGTGAGGGGATTACAGCCTGAATCAGGGCAGCTTGAACAGTGGATGTCTGGTGGGGAGGCCCTGTGTGTCTGTACTAGCTGCTGCATGTGTGTCTTGGGAACACTGAATGTCCAGAGAGGGGTCACTACATGCTGCTTGTCTGTATGTGATGGGGGTCACTACATGCTTTCCATGTACATATGATGGGGGACAATAAACCTTAGTCAGTGCTAGCATAAGGCTGCATAGACAGTTGTCTGAGGGCACCAGGGGAAGAGGGTGTGAAAAATGCACCTTCACCTGTGTACACAGTAATCCTTGCACCAGCCCTGCCCTTGAGTCCGCAAAAGATACACCCGCGCCACTCTTCTGTTTACTGTGTGATCGGTATTGCATAGTGTTGCTCTGCCCCCGTCGTATAGCGGTATGCATGGGTGAAATTGCATGGCGGGGCGGGTAGTGGGTGTTTTGTGTGTGGGGGGGGTTGCCCCGGGGCCAATCAATATTAAAGACGGCCCTGTTGACTCCACACAACATAATGCATTGCTAACTCTATATGACCACTTTAGTGGATCATAGTTCCAGGTTATGTTATATTCAAAACTGTGCTACTTCTTCATACGAGCCTATTTTACACATCAACATTAAACCGCACACTCCAAGCTTGCAGTTTACAGTACAGATTAGGAAAAGCAATAATTCAATGCAATCATCTTCCTTGGTGCTTGTGTAGATGGTAAAATGCAGGGTGCTTGCTTGGGCATTCAGCATTCATTTGAGATTCTAATGAGATTCTCCTGAACTTCTGACATTTTCCTAATTTGCATCAACCTGCTTTTAAAGTTCCATAGACTAGTATGGGGAGGAAATCAGTTTTGATGCAAATGTCCATCTACACCAGCTTTTAGGTAACAAAAAAAGTCCTAGAGACATTAATGCAGAGCACAATCTTATCTGACCAGCTGAAGTTAGATGTTTGTTTATTACTACAAAAGGGTATAAACTACCCTTAATATTACAAAAAAAAAAAAATTTGGTATTTTAGTGGATAACTACTATAAAAACTGATTTTCTACTGTTTTAATTGATTTGTTTTACATTTTCGTTAAATAGACTTAACAAGTATTCAGTTTACACCTTATACAATCAACAAGTAAATGAGAACAGCGCAGACATATTATCAAGTAATTGCATACTGTAATTCAGTCAGCAATTACACTAAAAGATGTAGTATAAACAGAAATTGTATGTTAAATACCAAGGGAGTTTGTCCTTTATTAATGCAAAATACCACATCAATTACATGTTATTTTGGTCCACTGTGAAAGTAATATCACACCATCCTCTTAGCTCATAGTGGTATATACTGCTGTATCACATCTCCAACACAAAACAACTCTTGATAATCTTTTAAGCCATTTTCCAACGTGTATTCCTTCTGTTCACTTTCACGGTTATCCAGTGATCGGTCTCTTCCTGCTAACCATCTGCACTTCCATTCATGACAGGACTGATACGAAAAGTAGAATGCTCATCACTCATCTTTGTAACACAACCTTAGGGAACAGTATTTGACTCTGTTATCACACATTATCAAGCTTTACTTCTTTTATCAGTGCATCACCTCACTTGATTACATAGAAGCTCTGAAGCAGACACCTAAGCTGACAATTTAATTACCTGTCATTAAGCAAACATGTTATCCTAAAATCTTGAGATCATGATAAACAATACTCTGCATTTGTAACATGCAAATTAAGATCTACCAAAGGTTCTAAGAGCAACATGAGAACAATTATACTTTTACTAATTTTATATAATGCCGACATGTCTTCTGCAGAGTATTTTAGAAAAAACTGAAGGAGTCACATCACTCACTGTCTCACAAAGGAGATACAGTTAACGCACAATTTTAGAGGAAGAGTGTTAGCTACTTAACTATCTTTGGACATAAAGATTTTAGAGCCTCATAGGAAAACATTGAAAACCTAGAGATTGTTCCAAGTAGTACTTGAACCATAGACCCATAAAAAAAGCAAGAGCCCTATGAAATTTTATGACTAAGTACTCTTCGAGTGAAACATGTCTGATTGCTGTAAAAAATAACAGTTACTGTGAGATACTGTTTTATTTAACTATTAGTAAGCAGACAGACTACCAGTGAAGATCATTTTTATCATTCCAGGGTAAGACTGCTTACCAGTTAGATACCATGCGGAACATACAGAGAGTCAAACAGTGGTACAGACACATGCATGTTCAGTGACAAAATAGCCAAAATGTCAGCCAATTCAGACACAGAAACATCCGGTCTGCTGGGATCTGGAGAACCATTTCGGATATCAAGAACAAGACTGATCCTCCAATGAAGTTTTGAAAAGCCATGTAGATCAGACATTTTGCTTCTACATTTGAAATCTACACTTTGACTAACAAGCCCCACACAACCTTTGAAAAGTTCAAACACACTGGGGTTGATTTACTAATCTTATAAACACGCCACGAACAAGTATACACCTCTGTAGTGTGTTCCCTCCCAGCATGATCTATTGGTGGAATCTAGACACCTTTGTAGTGTGTACACACCCAGCAGGTGTGTTGTGCAAAGCCCTGCATGAATTGCAAGGTGATGTTGTGTAAATTAGCTCTACATTGTGTTGCTTGCGTTGATGAATGCAGGAATGTAAATGCATGAGCTAACCATTTTTGTCTAAACTGTGAAGCAGCATTATATATGCATCATGTGCATGATTTTTCCATATATGGCATTAGTGGAAATATGCTTTTAGAGACTTTTTGGTTGATAAATACGTTTTGCTGTGTAAAAATCACACGCACCTAGTGCGTGTGTGTTTTTAGATTAGTAAATCACCCCCACTATGTCATGCTCTGTCCTTCACTTATGAACTCCTCACCCATCAGGCATATGAATTTTTACCCCCATTCCTTCTAAAAAGGGAGTTGAAGTTAGGTCAAACTCTTACAGACGAAAGAGAGTATGTATTGTTTTTTGCCCACAAATCATCCTTCACTAGCAGGGTTCAGGAATCTGGGTACACAATTCTGACCAGATGGTACAGAGTTCCAACTCTCTCACATAAAATAAACAATTCTGTCTCCCCTGTGTGCTGGAGATGTAATTAGTCAAGGGAAACTTTATTACATATCTGCTAGGGATGTTCACTATTACAAACCTGCTGGGAAGTTATACAAAAACACTACTAAACTCACGGAAATTTCCCTAGGAGATAATCCCACTGCCTTTCTCTTTCACTTAACTCTGCTACCCATCAAACAATACAAAAACACATTACTCCCCCATCTTTTTTAATGCAGCAAGACCTTGTAAAACACTTAAATGGAAAAAAAAGATCCCCCATCCGTTGGTGAATGGGGCTCAGTTGTTAATGCAATAATTGTATGAAAGATCTCAATGCCTCATGTAAGGAAAGCAAATTTCCCTCCACGTTTCTACTTCATTTAGGGATACCACACTTTTACTGCCACCTCATCTTTGTCCATCATTAGGATTTATATAATCTTAGCATAGGAGTTGGGGTTCCCTATCAAATGAGCCCCCAATTCCTGGAAGGTGAGACTGGGAGAGAAGGCTTTTTATTACTCCTTTTTTTCTTCTTCTCTCTTTCCATTTTCCACAGTCTTTAGCCACCCTTCTATCCCCCATAATAACCCTCCCTCGTCGTAACATACTTGCACATTTTTTGTTGTGCCATTATTAAACCAAAAAAATGCTTGTCCACGTTGACTTTACCAGTGTTTTTACGGTCTCTGCAAACTAGATACAGAAACTTTGCGCCACTAAATGTTTAACCGCTAACATGCACTACAAACGTCATGACTATGCTTGTGCCTGTTGTGATCTGTGAATTCATGACATTTTGAGAATTATCTGTATTACATAACTTTTGGCATGTAACCTCTTTGTCAATTGTGGAAAAACTAAATAAAGAAAAAGGCTGCAAATGTTTCCCAGTCTTCAACCAGCTTATAGGTAAAGAGGACAATGATGCATTTACAGAAAGATAGGAATAAACAATTTCAAATATTTTAAAAACTGAAGACATAGGAGTAAAGTTACAATTTTAAAAGGAGAACTATGGGGTTAGGGCTTTTCCCCATAGTTCTCCTAAGGGTAAAGGGAGGACACAAACTAAAGGGAGGACCCGTCACCCAAAGCTCAGTATACCGCGAGCTACAGCCGGACTGAGACGCTGGAACAGGTCCCGGCCGTCCGTTTCGCCAGTAAAGCGTTGGAGGATCGGACAGGGGAGGGGGGAATCCAGTCCCTTCTCCTGTCACGGCTCTCTGCCAGCACAGGATCGAGAAGTGAGCGAGCGCCGGTATGTGTTTGCTCACTTCCCGATCTACTGAGCCGACCTGTGAGTTTCATTGTCACAGGTCGGCTAAGATTATGAGGCTGAGTGAAAATCACTCACCTCATAATTCTCCTTTAACGACTTGCTGACTGGGGTGTTTACACCCCCTTCCTGACCAGGCCATTTTTCAGTATTCAGCGCTGCACTACTTTGGCTGACGTTTATTCCGTCATGCAACGCTGTACTGAAATACATTTTATACCATTTTTTGTGGACACATAGAGCTTTCTTTTGGTGGTATTTAATCACCAATATCATTTTTTACTATATAGCAAAAAAAAGTACTGAATATTTTTTTTTTAAATGGTTTTCCCTTTATTATATTAGGAAACATTTATTTTACCCAATTTTGTGCTAAAATATAAAAGTCGGGGTCACATCGGGTAAATAGACACCAAACATGCCAAGCCTCAAAATTGCGCACGCCCGCGAAATCACAAAAAAACACGATAGCCAAAATTGGTCAGAGGCGGCGCTTTAAAAGATTTTACCGCTCATCAATTTAGTGTTATCAGTGATTGATGGCCCTAAAATTATTGCACTCATTGCGACGTTCGCGGCGATATTTAACACGTGCGGCATAATTGGAGCAATCGCCGTTTTTGCGCATCTATGTGGGGGGTGGGGGACTTGTGGGTTTTTTTTGTTTTGTGTGTGTACATTCTTATTTATTTTGTGAGCAATTTTTTTTAACTTTTATTACACTTAACTTTATTGTTATCACATAAGGTGCTAAGAAGTACCCTATGTGATAACAAATTACAGTGATAGGTCCCCTTTATGGAGACATCAGGGGTCTCTAAGACCCCTAATGTCTCCTAGGTACCCCCGAAAAGCTGATGAAGCACAGATCTGCTTCATCAGCTTCTCTCCGGTTTCTGTACCGGAGAGTGACAGAGGAATGCGGACATCACTTCCTGCATTCAGAGACCGGGAGGAGAGCGGAGGGAGATCGGGTCGTGATCTCCCTCCGTTCTCAGTGCACAGACATCGCCCGGACAGGATGGACGCCCGGGATCGTGCGGGGGGGCAACGACGGTAACCAGAGGTAAGGAGGGGGGGGCGCACCTTCGCTTGTATCATACAAGCGATCGCGCGTCTTTACAGAAGCCGGACCGCTTGTATGTAAACGCCCATCGCTGGGCGTTTAAAATCTTGGAGCGCACGAGCACAAGGGACGTCTGAAGATGCCCAACCCACATCCAGGAGACTCCCGTCCGGCCGCCTTTCAACGATCGGCGGACGGGAGGTGGTTAAGGACAAATAGGCTGGTCATAAACATATAGATAATCCACAAAAACAACGAGCAGGGGTATCTGCCCACTATTTATAAAGTTACAGCTGTTTTACATGAGACTCATTTAATGTACCAAAGGAGCATTTGCTCAGTTAAAACTTTCCTTACCAAAGAATTGGTCTACCCACACATGGATTAAATCCTAAAGAGTCAGGTCAATGTCCAAGCTTCATAATGGAGGGGAGATGAAGTTATATATGGCAGATTATCTACCACATATTTAAAGAGGTTGCAGTCAGCTTTTCCTCAACCCAAAAAGGCCAATAAAAAAAGCATTATATTAAAATGTGCTGCAGCACGTGATTAAGAGTGGATCTGCATTTAAAAATTTCTATTTGTCTCCCGCTAAGTCTCAGTAATGCCACTCCCATGTAGTTTGTGCCTGCTTGAACCACAAGCGGGGTCAGAATTGTCACTGCTGATTCATGATTCAGAAGCATGGCCTAGTTCTGTCAACTGCTTTTTGCATTCACAGCACTGCTTCTGTTGCTGAAACCCCCCTACTGAAGGATGCAGTGTCTGAGAAGGGAAGTGTTTGAGACAAAAACAAAGGAGGATATTGCTCAGTCAGGAAATGTAAAGAATGCTTATGTTTACTTTTTGAGGCTTGTGCATCATATAGTAATTAGATTTGTTTAGATTGTCATACAGGTGCTTTTATTTCTACTTTATGGAAAGTGCACCAGTCTGCGTTTTAGCTCTACATGCAAAAAAATATATAATAAATAAAACAATGTTTTTTAAATTTGCTAGCCGCTCTTCCTCCACTGCATTTTATATATTCAGGTGAAACTCGAATAATTAGAATATCGTGCAAAAGTTCATTTATTTCACTAATGCAACTTAAAAGGTGAAACTAATATATGAGAGAGACTCATTACATGCAAAGCAAGATAGTTCAAGCCGTGATTTGTCATCATTGTGATGATTATGGCTTACAGCTCATGAAAACCCCAAACTTTTCAGGGGTCCGATATTGTTCTATGTACAAACCTTGTTTTATTGATTGCATGTAATATTCTAATTTTCTGAGATTGCGGATTTGGGGTTTTCATGAGCTGTAAGCCATAATCATCACAATTATGACAAATCACGGCTTGAACTATTTTGCTTTGCATGTAATGAGTCTATCTCATATATTAGTTTCCCCTTTTAAGTTGCATTAGTGAAATAAAATGAACTTTTGCACGATATTCTAATTATTTGAGTTTCCCCTGTATTATAGATCTCTAAATATATTTGCCCTTTGAGACAAAAACTTAAAGTGTCAGCAAGTGAATTATAAATATCTCCCTGCAGTCACTATTTTTAAATGTAACCTGCAAAATGGCAGTTTTTACTGAAAATGTGAATTTGACTGGAGTCTACGGCAATTATTGACACTCTGAAACATTAAGCCAGCATTTCTCAACCAGGGTTCCTCCAGAAGTTGGTAAGGGTTCCTTGAGATCTTAACAATTTCTTCTCTGAAATAAGTAACCACTAACACCATTTTATTTTTTTTTAGCCATCTGTAAGAGGGAAATTCTTCTCCACTGTCCACCAACATAAGTAGAATTCTTCTCACTGACCACCTATGCAAATGGGCCCTCCTACCACCATTGTAAGTGGGCCCCTCTCCCAAAGATCACTAATGTAGGGGGATTCTTCTCCCATTGACCACCAATCTCAGTGTCTGTGTATCCAATCCAGCGAAGTAAACTTCTGATTATCCACACCACCTTGAAATTGACACCACTAAAACAAAAAGCAGATGAAACACCATAAAGTGATCTTGCTCAGCTTTTACATATGACCTTCACTAAAACACTTTAGTGTGATCTCACCAGCATCCCCTTCTTAATAGGGATAAAAAAAAAATTATTCCTAGAAGATTTCTGATCTCCTGGCATGCACCTGAATCCGACTCAGCTCACAAACAGATAAAGACGATGGTGCATAGCAAATACCGTAAAACAATGAATATTTAATAAAAAATAAAAACTTTCTCACATGGAGCAAGACATCCAGCAAACAAGAAAATATATCATGTTGCAAAACCCCTCAGCCCAGCAATGGTCAAAAGTTTATGCGCCAGCAATAACTCTAAAGGCGCGGCTGGTCTGTCTACTCAGTTCTGACTGCTCTGCACTACGGTATTTCTGGCGAAGTTAATTATACATACCGTGTAGAGTGGAGCCTTTACAATGTCACAACCAGAAGCAGTGCAGCATTCACTTTTAAGTGTTGGCAGTTTTTTTTGTGCAAATAAGTGGTTTGTTTTTTTTACTAAATGTATTAAATGAATGGATTTTTCCTAATTAGAGTTGTACTCTAGTATTATAGATTTGACAATCCTGATTCAATAACACACAATGCAACAGAAACTAATATTTCTATTCAAAAATCTTTATCTTAAACGCTCAAACGCTTTGACAATGGTTTGGAAAGCATTTGGCAATTAGAGAATATTGGGGGAAAAAACACCAGTTAAAGCAATAATAGGGAAAATAAGAATGAAAACACACTAATTTTGGCCAGGTTTAGTAGAACTAATAAAATGGTTGGGTAGATAAATTTGCGCTTTTCCAGGTTGCCAGGCACAAATACAAGGCAAGATTCCAAAAAACAGTGATGACCAAGCCAAATGTTATGTACGTAATATAAACCAAGGAGACACTGGGTATTGCTGCAATGTTCCACTTGCTAAGCACATGACTAAAAGAATAGTTGGTTGCACTAGAACGGTTTGTCCAACATTTTAAACAATGTTTAGACTAAACAACAGTAGATAAGTGGAAAAATACCACAGGACACAGTTTATTAAACTACAGAGTATGTCCTGTAATAAGAGGAAGGAAAACATGCAATTTATTACCTCTAATATATATGGAAAAACTTTGTGAAAGCATGAACCAAATACCAGGTAGCCTCCCCTGCATATCTGGGAAACAAATGCCTGGTGCTGAAAAGCCCAGGTGGTGCTCTCACTGACATGGTAGGAAGGGTAATGAAAGAGAATAAGGCTCCAGTCTCTTGAGAAATAAGCCTCCATCGTAAGATGGAGGAAAAAACTGTAAGGACACTGATGGCACAGCGGTGACATCTGCTCCGTACTGGTGTGATCAGGAGAGGATCTGTGCACAGATCCTCTCCTGATCCTCCCATGTGAAAGGGGCCTTAGGCAAAAAAGATGTCCTAGGGTTCAAGACAATTTTATCCCTGTAAAATCTGAAAATGACTTACAAGACAGAACTTCCAGTTCCAAAACCCTCCTGGCCAAGGTGATAGGAAAAACAAAGGTCACATTCAGAGAAAGTTCACAAGAAGACCTCACATAGTGATTCAAAGGGAGTAGCCAGAGAAAACACCAGATTTAGGTCCCATGGAGCCAAGAAAGCTCCAATGATGGGGAAGGGGGAGTGTAGTCACAGGTTAACACAGACCCATATTGGCTCACACCACAGGGTCATATAAATCCAAATGTTATTGTATTTCACAAGCGTATACCAAAGACGTGCTTCCTCAATACAGCGGAAATCCTCTTAAGTGTTTCACCGATAAGGTTTAATCTTAGAGGTGACCTCTATTAAGCCTTATCGGTGAAACGCGTAAGAGGATTTCCGTTGTATTTGGGAGCATATCTATGGTATACCCTTGTGGATTACAATAAGCATTGGATTTATATTTGAAGACCCTGTGGTGTGTGGCTGTCTTTTGAGCTGAATGGATTGAAGGTGAACACACACCTGTCTTGCACCTGTGAGATCTCTGTGGCATGGATGCAGCCAGAGAATTGGACGGTGAGATCCTTTTGTGAACATTAACAGAAACCCTCTGTTTGAGCTTTGTAGTGCTTATCCTTTCAGCTACCAAACACCTGGGTGTGAATGGGGACTTAAAGGCTGTGTTAGAACAGTTTCAGTCAGGAGTGATAATGAAGGCGAACCAGATGCCCCTCCCACTTGCTGTAAGTGTGCAACAAGAAACAGTTGCACTCAGGAAACAGCACTATGAAGAAAGGTACCCACTACAACAGAAAATGTGAGCGTCATACCGGCTTAGCTGAAACATTTTTAAGCAGTCTATACCACATTTACCACTGAAAGGAAAGCCAGAATTTTGTTTTATCCACAACTAAATGCTTTTAAAGTGGTTCTAATCATCATTTTTAAAGATTTAGAAAGGATACTATAGCAAAAGCAGGCTTAGAAGCATAAACAGAAACGTTCTAACTTCTGCGCAAAGACTAAATTCTTGCTCATATACTTTAAAAAAAAAATGTATTTTCCTTTTAACGGTCTACATTAAACCTTTACAGTTTTAGGCCAGAAATGGTTCTTTTAAAACTATTCACCCTCTTCCCATTTTTGAATTAAGAATCTTGATGGCAATGCTCCTACTGCAAACCTTGACACATACCGTATGATCATGAGTTGAAAAGATTTTCTTTCTAAAGGTGCCCACACACCTTACGATAATCGTACGATAATCGCGGGAAATCCTGCAATCGCACGATTATCGTAAGGTGTGTGGGAGCCGTGCGACCTCTGCTACTGTAAGGTCACACAACTTTTACCTTAGGAACATATATGATCCAGTGGGATTTGTGGCTCCCAGCACCATACAAGGTAAATCCTTATTGAGACAGCTCTCAGAAACTATTAAAGATTGGGATACTCCGCTACCAATTGACAAGCTTTAAAAGTGGGAGTCCTGGAAACAATCTTCACATGCCTTAGATGGAATTCAAATACCAAGCCGCTACACTTCAGCTTCCCTTGCTGCAAGTCAGAGAAAAGAGCGTCATATCTTCTCAGATGCATCGACTGAGGCCATAGCAGCTGTTGCCTACCTCAAGGTAAGAGATTCCTCTAATCAAACCCACATAGGTTGCTAGGTTTGAACTTTGGGTGACTGTGCTAGCTGTAGAAATTTCAGATTTCATACTACGTGAGCTAGACATTCAGATAGATGACATCAAATTCTACACAGACAGCAAAGTTGTTCTGGGGCTACATATACAACCAGACTAAACGTTTCTATGTCTATGTCAGCAACCTTGTAGAAAGAATCAGGAAATCATCTAAACCTGAACAATGGCATTATGTCCCATTAGAAGTTAATCCTGCAGATCATGCCACCAGGCCAATGTCTGCAAGTATCTTTGCAAATTCTTCTTGGTCAACAGGTCCTGAATTCCTGCTGGATCATCCAGAAGAAGCAACAACTGATGTCGTCAGTCTTCTAGATCCTGACAACGATCCAGAGATTTGTCTTGAAGGCAAAACCCTCTCAACCAGATCGGAACAAGGATTCGTCTTGGACTGTCATTTCACCAAGTGGACAAGGCCTGAACGCAGTACTGCAAGGTTAGTCCATACTACACACTGCCAACACACTAAGCCCACAGATGCCTACTGTCAGGACTGGTATATATGCCAACAGATTCTTTCTGCCCAAAACCAGCTGATTCTACTGCACGAGGCAGAACAAAGCATCTCTAGCACAGCAGTGAGATGTATTCTTGACAAGCAAGACATTGCTAAAAACAACCCAACTGCCAAGCTGAATCTGTTCAACGTGCCAAGGCTATCTTATTTACACAAGCAAAGAACTTTACAAGTTGCCTCTCATGGAGTGACTTACTGCACTTGAAAGACTGTTCCAGTGATCAAGTCTACTATGCTGATAGTCATCAGACTTTATTTTATATTTGAACTTGTGGCTATATGTTCCTTCTTTATTTTATGTCCAGAGGACAAGCTACAAGTTCATGGACTTTAATAGTTGTTATTGCATTATATGCATGTTCTCCATTATGTCTTTCAGGTTTTCCAGATATCAAGCAAATTGCACTGTTGTTTATTTGCATAACTACTGTTGTACGATTTAAATAGTGACATTTACAATGCCAGACGGGGAGTGTGCCGCCACAATAAGGCATAGAATATGTTATTAGCATTATTAGTAGATGAGAATTTATATAGATTGTTTCCCTATACCATTTCTATAGTCATTCTATATTTAGTTCCTATGTTGCCATCTAGTGGCCTTTCTTGGTATCAAACATGTTCTGTGTTCCCTTTGTGACGTATTTCCTCTTTGTGTAAGTCCCACCCTTCCTTCTGAGTGCAGTACTTCCTGTGTCATGGCCACAGCTAACAGGCCACATGTAACTAGGACACATGTACTCTGCACAGTACGCTAGAAAAGGCATCATTTTTCGACCGCACAATACTATAACCATTCATCTGCTGTTCATGTCATATGCTGTAACCTTGATGTTCAGAATAAAGCACCCTTTTGAATGAATCGGTATTGGTGAGTTCAGCTATCTGACAAGGATTGTCCGCAGTGAGTATATCTGCTTATACAGGCCAGGCATATAGGTCTCAGCAAGGGATATATCGCTATCACAACAATCGGAGTCAGAATAGTGACTTATACAAGGAGTTTATCGTGTTTATAACACTAGAAGCACACCATAACTGTCTACTTACATCCTTTGCTTCCAGAAGTTCTTTACACTTCTCATTTCTGTTAAACTGAATGTCAGGATTTACACAGGTATGATCTCTACTGGAAAGGATAGTCATCCGCACCCCAGAGTAAGCTGTTTTCCGTAGTTCCCTGGTTATCTGGGCTAATTGCTTGTGTGTTCGTGTACCAAAAAATATTTTGGGCACTCTCTGCTTTTGTTCATTGTCTTTCTTTTTTCCGTTCATTTCAGTTTTGTCCTGGGTTTTATTGCATCCACAGAAACAGAGATTGCATGGCTCATAGTGCTGTAAAAAAGGAAAGCAAGTTAAAATAGGTAATCAAAACACAACCTTTAATGTAGGCTGAATATTACTTTACACTAGAAATCTTCTAATAGAAATTCAACATCAAAATTGAAATTACATTCACAAGTTACTTCTGTTTCTCAAGATAGGTTTTGAATTTCTGTTCCATTGCACATATATGCAACTAAACTAGGCTGCAACAACTAATCGACATAATCGATTATTGAAACATGGTTGCCATGGTTACTCTGATGGCAAAACATTCTTGCCAATATTTTCATCTGGGTCTTCTCCACCATGGCCTTTATGAAGCTAAAAAAACAGTGCCATGTCCCCATAATGTCAAATAAAACTTACTGACGTCAGAATTCAAGATTCCAACACCCTTATAATGGCCGAGTGGTAGACCTGAAAAAAGAAATATTTCATGGCTGTAGCATCCAAAAAATAGTCATTTTATAAAAGCTAGACTCTGCCTTTAAAAGACACTGTGCTCATTTTGGTCTACGGGCGAAAATAAAAATATACTCACTCACCTGATCCTCCGTCCTGCAGCACTGACCACTCACCTCTCTCCCTCTCTGGTTGTGGTATGTCCCTTGGCGTGTTTGCATTTAATGTACCTTCCATTAGACATGATGATGTTATGGGTCCATAGACCACCGAAGCCCAGGGACAGCATTAATAGTTGCCTTTCAGACAATCTCTCAATTAAATAATTTACAGAGTTGTCTTATACTGTAGGGACGAGTCCCTGCTTGGATTAATCTAGAGCGGTTTGTAAATACCATCTTAAAGCTACTAGATGCATTGTTAATGCATCGTTACTGCGTTGTGGTGCCATTCATTTGCAACGCACCTGCATTGCAGTGCACCGTGCCACATGGAAACATACTAATGTGAGTGGTGGTGCATCTGAACAAAAATGGTGCAGACCCATTTTTTGCTGCATTGACAGCCTAAACACACATAACACACCTCATCAATCTAAATAGACCCTTAGCTTTGTAAACATCAGACTTTTTACAATAGGTGGTAATTAGGAATTTCAAGTAAAAAGGAGATCAAAGCTCCACCTGCTGGCTGGATAAAATACTTCGTATGTTTTGTATGCAATATTGCATTTTTATCTGAGTAAAAATATATATTTTGTTATGGGTCCATTCACGCTGGAGCCTTGTGCTAAGCACACCTATCACACAGAACATATGGTAGCATGCGCTAGGAATGTTGCGTTGCCATTTATTTAAATGAGTTGAATGAAATTTGACTTTTGAATGCATTGGGGTTCCATTCAAAAGAATAGCAATGCACCTAGCACACAGTACCGCACACTAGGTGCTCTCTGTGATAGCGTGTGCTAAAGCATTGATGATAGTATGGGCACATTTATGCAATTTGTTTACACTGCTATTTTTAGTGATTCTTGTGATAATATGCTTTACAATGAGTAGTTAGAATTATCCCTGTAGAGCTGGTAAACAATTCTTAGGGATTTTTCTTTTTCTTTATAAACAGTAAGATTATCCTCTATAAATAAATGCTAAGCCATAGCATGTGTTACACCACAATACTGGGGATCAAGCTGTCTTTTAGCCTTTACTATGTGGAAAACCAAGTTCAGATTACCCTCAGTACCACTCAACCTTGTCCACCATCAAATATTACAATAAGCAATAGAATGGAGGTGAATGTGACCCTTCTGGAGCTGTCAGTCACAGGGATAAAAGGTTTACTGATGTGCCAAAGAAACAGCCCGTCAAACCAGATAAAGTTTCCTTCTTGTTGGAATTGTTACATTCCCTTCTCAAGTTGCCAAGAAAGGTAGGCTTCATTACGGTGTGCTGCCACATTAAATAGCCAGCTCCAAATATCCTGCCTTCTATATTGAATAATTACTTATTCACTCAAAAGGATAAAAAAGGACACGTTATGAATGGAGTTCTTGTACAGAGTGAAGGAGGAAAGAGCTGACCTGGTGGTGTCCCTTACATTCACTGCAATATCCGACTTGAACGGGAAAGTAGAGAGCAAATTATATAATGATTATTTTACTCTGAAGACTTGTTCCATTATTCAGTGGTTTGAATTGTATTAAATGAACTGGGCTTCCCTTTTTCCCAGTCTTATACTAGAAAAAGATGATGAAATATAAAAAAAATGCCTCTATTTCACATAGATGGTTAGTCACTCCAGACAAAAAAACAGAAGAGAACTGGAACACAGAAAAAGTTCAAATACACCTATGACTTGCATATAAAATGTTATTCTGCCATAATGTAAACCATATAAGTATTTTTTGTAATCCTTAAAACCTGGCAGTATATGGGCACATCATCCAACATGACCAAGGATACATTTGCTTATTCACCTATAAATCATTTAGAAACTGTGAATAATAACATATCCCTCTAATTAACCACCTCTGGAAGCCCAGACTGTTGACTGCAAAAATCCTCAGTTTGCAAGATAAAGAGGCAATCCGTAAAGCGGAATGACTCACTGGGGATCTAGAGTTTCATTGTCACCGTACAGACATATACCTAGACTGTATAGGGGAACCGTACAGCCATATACCCAGAAACAAAGAGTATCATTCTTCGATGTGAAGAAATGTCTCAGAGAAAAAGGCATCCAGTATACCATGATCTACAATGCTAAACAGAGTAACTGCGGAGGGCAAACCATTCTTCTTCATATCCCCATGAGAAGCAGCCACCTAGATGGATTCCAACTTTGCCCAGCTTCCTGCAAACAAGACTCATGAGGTCCCAGATGAGCACTGGATTACTTTATATTTTTATCTTTTTTCAACAGTCTAAGAGATGACCCCCCTCTATGTCCCATGACTTTATGGTATGGTTCAACACTGTTACATCCCTGTTAATCTCTTCTATGAATCTATGCCACATCTAGGCGACACTGCATGGCTTTGTTTAAGGCCTAAGTAACCTTCCAACACACCCATCATCATCTATCTTCTGCAACCTATGGGTTAGTTGCATTGTGTGCTGTATTTAATAGTTTGGAGTATTTACACTTCATTAGTGCCTCCAGTCCTCTGGGAATGCACTATTACCAGACACTACTCTGGCAGCAGATACCCTGGATATATTACTCCTTTTCATGAGTATCATTTCCACTGTTAAACTTCTGCCACAGAATCCCCTCTACGATATCTTTTTCTGACCCCTGGTTCTGCAGTGAAAGTTTTGACTTTCGCATTCACCAGTATATGTTTGGTTTATTTACTGTTGTTATACTTACCCCATGTAACAATTCACCCTATACCTCTGCATTACTGAAGAAGGCAAGTTTGACCTGGATTGCCATGTTGGCTGCCGCTTCCTGCTTGTTAACAGTTATGGACTGTTCATTTGTCACGGGATTATAGACTCACTGGAGTTGGGACTGATGAGGTTAAAGAGTTGGGTAGCTGAATCTTGTTATGGTTACCTCTTGAAAAATGTGTTCTGCCATGGAATGTTCCATATCATGCATCACTTTCCTATATTGTATATGCTAGGGATCCATCAATACGATTTTTTTTAAGATCAAGTACAGGTACTGTTCCTCAAGTGCTCGCCGGTACAAATTAATAAAACCTTTTTTGTAAAGTGACATGCAACATTTTTTCTAAAACAATACAGACTTAATAATTTTAGGACAGTGGTGGAGCACCAGGGCCTGTCACAGCTGCAACTGTTCTGACCCTAGTAGTTCTGCCACTGACTCCAAGCAGTAGAGTGACGACGCAGAATACCACCAGCTTTAAAAGGACTAGAAATTCCAGCAATCCATTATACAGCAATGCAGAATACCACCAACTATAGAGGACTACAAATCCGAGCAATACATAAGAATATGAAGCTACATATTCTGTGTTGCTCACCAGGGCTGTCTGGGGTCTACCCAGGGCTGTGCGCGGTCTCAGGAGGATGTGCAGGGTCTCACTAGGGCTGTGTGTTCTCTCACCAGGGCTGTGCGGAGTCTCGGGAAGCTGTGCGGGGTCTCACCAGGGCTGTATGTGGGTCTCACCGGGGGGACAGCGTTCGGGTCTCTCCAGGGCTGTATGGACGGTGTGGGGGTGTCCAGGGCTGTGCTGGTCTCTGCAGGCAGTGGGGAGGAGGAGGAATTGTCCGGCCAGACTGGACATCGATACTAGTATCGGTGCATCACTAGTATATGCAATATGTATAGCAATATCAAGATTGTTTCTTGGAAAACCAGAGGTCTTAATTCAAAACTCAAGCAATCCCTTGTTTTTGTATACTTACTTTTTATTAAGGTTTTACATGGATACAAGAGTATAAATCAGCATTTGCATTCAGCTTTGATACGCTTTAATAAAGAGCATTTTCAATTGAATTGAGGAAAAGAAAGGAGAATAAAAAAATTATTTATTGTTTTTAATCTCCTGAATTTTACACCACACCTTATATGTCTGCAAAAAAACCCACTTAATAAGCTCCATAATCATAGCACTTAAAAAGCCTTGGATAGCTAAAATCTTTAATAATACTTATACCTCCAGTTACCATGGAGTTTCCATTTTGATTGCCAAAGCACTACAATCAGAGATCTTGCCCTGACCCAAGGGTCATTACATTATACTAAACTCTCGATAGCTGAGAAGATCCTAACTCTGGCAAAAAAAAATGCATCTCCCTTCCCTCTTAACATTGACTGGCTGAACAGTGAGGGAAATTTATCAAAACGGGAGCAGACAAAAACTGGCAACTAAATCAGCATCTCTCTTTCATTTTCAAATCTTAAGTAAACAGAATGAAGAGAGAAGCTGATTGGTTGCCATGGGCAACTGCTTCAGATTTTGTCTGCTCCAGTTTTGATAAATTCCCCTTAGTGACTTTACTAGCATTATAAAACATGAGCAGCTTTCATTGAGATTTTGTGGACTGGAAACATAGATGCGAGTTTGCTGATTTATGGACGTGGAAGCATGTGACAATAAAACATATTTATGTCACCCTGACTCACATAACACAATGTCCAGAATTGATCTGCCCTTTACTACTCCATCTTCACTTCCCCTGGTGTCCAATGTTGATTACCAACCCAGAAGCATTTCCGAACATAGCCCTCTGGTACTCGATAAGAGATATCTCCCCCAACAAAACCCTCCCTTATGGCATTTTAACCCACACTGGTTAAACAACTCTGTAAATATAGGAGCAGGTACCCAAAGTAACGTTCATTACTGGCAAATTAATAATGACACGTCCTCTCCACCTTATGTGTGGGAAGCACTTAAAACTACCATGCGAGGCTCCTCTATGTCCATAACTGGCATACTTAGAAAGAATGCAAAAGCTATTCCTGCTTTTACAGAAGCTGCCATGCTCCAGGCCAAGTCGGAATATATTTAATCTTCCTTTTGAACCAACTACAGAAAATGCCCTCTGATGCATGCAGATGATACCCTTATCTATTTAGTGAACACCACGCAATCTCTTTCCCACCTGCCTGAACAGGTTGAAGAGTTCTTCCCCCTAGACCACAACTCCATCCACTCAACATCTGAGCTACAGGCTGTTGATACTTTAAGATGTCTCAGAGTGAAGGTCCAACTCCTCCTTGAAATTTATGTCTCTAACAACCTCAACCCTGCTTTTTCAGACCTGCAACATAAAATTAGACAATGGATTAATTTGTCTTTGGATCTGATAGGTAATTGTAACTTACTGAAAATTATTTTCCTGCTTAAGATTGTCCTGGATAATGTACTGCACAAAATATGTGGGAGACTGGATATACATAATAATCTCCCACAAATAGGAGGCCTGGCATTTCTCAATTTCCACTATTATTACTTAGCAGTCCAGCTTGTAAATATGCACGACTAGCTATTTTCAACATCAGATAATGCCTGATCTGCCAGAGGCCACCATCATCTCTTTATTTGAAATCTTTACACAATATTAAATCTTGATGCTCTATTCCCCACCAAACAGGCTACCGCACTGCTCTTTACCTTACTTACAATTTTCTTATCCATAGTGAAAAAATACCTTAGGGAAGACCTGACTAGACATCCCTGTGGGTCTAATCCCATTCTTTTGGGACCAAGTGCACAATTCTGCTTCTCCTTAAGTATATAATATATCCATCCAAATTTCTATATAGCTACTTACAACCATGTTAAGCATTAACCAGAATTAGTTTGTAAACACTCTACATCAGTTCATGTACAAGGTACACACAGTCACTACTTAAGGCTAGGTTTGCAACTGCACTACACCGCATGACACCCGGGACGCGCGGTCCTGTAGAATGCAGGCAGCGATTGCTGCGCAGCCCCATTGTTTTCAATGGGGTGACATCCACACGGCAATTGCAGAAAAAAAAGGTACACTACCCTTTTTTTTGTGATACACGCCCGGCGCGACTGGGGTGCCATTAGAAAATAATGGCACCCACAGCGCGATTGGTTCACACCTTGGTGGCAATCCACGCGGAATCGTGCATGATTGCTGCGCGGTGAGGTGACGCCTAGGTGTGAACCTAGCCTTATGAGGTAAGAGAGGTGATCCATGTACCATGAAGGGAACTTATGCCTGTGGGACATGTAATTAACTCCCACTGGTGAGACAAGGGAAACATATTGAACTATCAAATAGACAGAAATGGGTTTTAAACAACTTTGATTACCAAACCACAGAAGTTGTATATTTAGCTAAGCGAAGCTGGCCCCCCTACAGTTGACACAAATAAAAACTCCATTGTGTTTCTTTAGTGCTACGTTTGTGCTTTTTTTGTGCCGTAAAAATTAACATTCATGTTGCTTTTATTTTTAAGATAATAGCATTTTTTTAAGATGATGACAACACCCAGCCCCTATAAGATATTTGTGCTGGTTTGTACCATTTAAATCTCCATTCTATCTCATTTTGTTTTCCAGTTATTAACTATTTATTAAAGGTCACCAAAGGTCACTTAGCCCTCCTACAACAGCCAAAAGACATGAAACCGGGTTGGTTGGTTAGTGCCACATTTGTGACATCAAAATTTACATTTGCGCTGCTTTTATTTTAAAGATAATAGCAATTTTTTTTTAAGATGACATCACCCAGCCCCCCTAACACAGAAAAAAAACATGAAACCGGGCTGGCTGGTTAGGGTTTGTGCCCTTTAAAATCTTTATTCTATCTCCTTCAGTTTTCGAGTTATTAACTATTTATTAAAGGTCACCCAGCCCCCCCTACAACAGCCAAAAATAAAGGAAACCGGGCTGGCTGGTTAGGGTTTGTGCCCTTTAAAATCTTTATTCTATCTCCTTCAGTTTTCGAGTTATTAACTATTTATTAAAGGTCACCCAGCCCCCCCTACAACAGCCAAAAATAAAGGAAACCGGGCTGGCTTACAGATGATGATTACAAGAAAATTGTCAAGATACATATTTAGTGATGTTATCAAATTGTCTAAAAATAAGAATTCTTTGTAACGCCACGTGTTGTACACAATTGTGCAATATTTAGATCTGTGATTTGCTGTGACCAGGACTTGTTTCCCCCTATTCTGCTTTTGGGGCGTCATGCGGGCACAAAAGGAGATCTTGTTGGGTCCCCATTAACTGCCCATATATGCTGTGTCGTGATCACCCAACTTAGGGGTAACCTTAAGTATATGCCCCCTGCTGTCATCTGGAGACTGAGTACATCTGGTAATGCGTAGAAGGGGGAGGTGTGTTGCTGATGTATCTGCCCTAAGGGGTGAGAGTCATCTCCACAATTGGTGCTTAGCCTGGCTGTCTGTATGACAGCAGAGGATCACACATGCCTAGTATGCACATCCGAAATGCTGATGATATGAGACAGCGGTGATCATGTGACAACGGTGGGGGGAGATATAAGGAATAGCCTGAAGTGAAATTTTTGATACTGATCACATTATTAGCCAGTGATGGTTGTTTAGTTATAAAATAATGGGGAATTTGTCTTATAATTTGTGGATCCATGGGGAGTACTGTCCAAGTTCAAGGGATGTGGTTTTTGCCTTGGTGGCAAGGATGAGATGGGTCAGCACCAGCATATACAAAGTTTATAGAGTAGTTAGTGATTTGAACCACTACATATCTATATTTATTTAGTAATATGTGACACGCTGATAATCCATGTGTCTGCTTTGTTTCCTTGAAGTGTAACACTATGCCTTAATGTGCTCCCGCATAATGATAGACATCTCATAATGCAGGTATTTTCAATTATGTTGGATAGGATAATTGGTTCTGGCTATATAATAGTTGTGGATTGGTTGTCACAAAGAACGACCTAACTAGCGATATTTAAATATATCATGGATCAATAACCTATCAAGTGAATGTTAGGCGCTTCAAAGTCATCCCCTGCTGCCCCCACCAACTAGGGAATTTCTTTAGCCTTGAGTTACCATACTCATTACATGCTCAATTATGACGAAAAAAGATGTAAGACTGTTTATAAATTCGATATATGTGACCAGATGTAGAACCTTTGATTCTTTTTGCTCATGTTCCATTGATTGATATCTTTGTTTTGAATGCAACTCTGTTCTCCTGAGGAACCTAATTGCGAAACATTTGGAGAAAAATTATCTGCTCATACTCTCCTGGATGGATCAGATTTTTATATAAAACTGCTTCTCCCTTTTTAACTACATCGAAACAACTGGTTAGTTCTAATCTTCCACTGTACAAACCTGCCTATGACCTTCGTAATAGGCTACAAAAATGTTTTAGAAAATTTGGGGATCCTGGATTCTTTCTACTCATACACTCACTTCAATGGAATCTGGTGTTGTATACGCTAGTAGGAACAATTGATGCTATACCGTGTTTCCCCGAAAATAAGACATTGTCTTATTTTATTTTTTTCACGAAAAAAGACACTAGGTCTTATTTTCGGGGGATGTCACATGCTTATCTGTACCTACTGTTGCATTACCATGTTTACTTAAACCCACTACCCCAAAAACACTAAGAGGACATTTTTGTACAGATTAGATGTGTTTACTTAATATTGTATGGAACAAAAGTAAAAACATACTCACCTTTCCACCGTGAAACTAGGCAACAAAGTTTAATAAAAATGTGGATACATATTTATAACTCATTCCACACAGTACTGCTTTTTAAACATAGATATTGATATTGTATAGTCCCCAGTAAAACAGAGAAAGGCAGTCATTATGTTAGGTTTATGGCAGTTTCAGTGTACTTTATGTACAAGTTTGACAACAAATGCAGTAGCTCCATCCCATGACCACCACACTATTGTGAAAGGTCCATTCGATAACTCTCACTGAGAAAAAAAAAAGTTTCTTTATAGCATAAAAGTTCCAGGCCACCAAATAAATGGACGAATACTCAAGAATGTTTTTCTTAGCACTGATTGCAAAATAACTTTAGCTATATTGAAGATCAGACATAAAAGGGTCTTTGATAAGGACTGTGCTCAATATACTGTACTTTATTCAATAAGTGAGTTTGTACTCAGGGTGGAAGGAGCTATCAAGCAGTAAAGTTGGCCAGATTTTATGGTAACCTGTAAAAATGTGGAACTGAACAGTCCAAGCAATACTGTTAACAAAATAAAAGGAAAAAAAAGAGCAGATGCTTTGTCTATTTTTCTTTCAAACACCACAAACCAAAATACAAATATAACAGTGCACTCTTCCTATAAACGCTGCAGATAAAACCGGCAGTTCATTACCACATTAAAAAAAGAAAGAATTAAAAAAAGTTATTAAAATTAGAGGTAAACACATTTAAACGTATATTATCCATTGACTTTTAGAGGCAGACCCTGTACTAAACAAAGAGCCTTTTGTCTGGCGAGTCCTCCGCACAATGCTGTTTCACATGAAAGCATGAAAGAAACAACAATGCAGGTGTCACTGTTTCCACTCAACACTTCTCTAATTTTGAAACTCCACACTTACTAAAAGGCTTCTGTAAGCTAAAGAAAAGCCCTCAGTCCTATAAATGCCTATGTTATGGTAGGGTCCACCACAAACACATGCTGACCTTTGTACATGTACCCTAAATCTGTACAAAGAACATTGCCTCTAAGAAGCATCTTTAGTATTTATACTATACACCTTCCAGTTTTCACAGCAATAGTTGCAAGAAGAATTTGTGACAAGAGCAGTTTGAGTTCTTTAGTTTTCTCATATCTTCCCCTCCAGTAAAGACGGTACTGCAGGTGCAGAAACAGAAATTATTTAAATCAAACAAGAGCAAAGAAAAGTGGAATTGTTGCTGATAGCAGCCAATTAGGTTCCATTATTCATATAATGTACTTCCCCTGTTCTTAAAATATACTGTAATTCCGCAATAATATGCCTTGTAGAGTGGTGCAGGCAAGTACAGTTGTGCTCAAAAGTTTGCATACTCTGGCAGAAATAGTGACATTTTGGCATTGATATTGAAAATATGACTGATCATGCTAAAAAACTTTTTATTTACGTATAGTGATCATATGAAGCCATGTATTATCACATAGTTCTTTGGCTCAACATAGTAACAGAAATCACCCAGATGGCCATGATCAAAAGTTTACATACCCTGTAATGTTTGGCATTGTTACAGACACACAATGTGACACACACAGCTTAAAATGGCAATTAAAGGTTCATGTCCCACATCTGTGGCTTTTTAAAATGCAATTAGTGTCTGTGTATAAATAGTCAATGAGTTTGTTAGCTCTAACGTGGATGCAATGAGCAGGCTAGATACTGAGCCATGGGGAGCAGAAAAGAACTGTCAAAAGACCTGCATAACAAAGTAATGGAACTTTCTAAACATGAAAATGGATATAAAAAAGATATCCAAAGCCTTGAAAATGCCGGTCAGTATTGTTCAATAACTTATTAAGAAGTAGAAAACTCAGGGGATCTCTTGATACCAAGCCAAGGTCAGGTAGACTAAGAAAGATTGTAGCCACAACTACCAGAAGAATTGTTCAGGATACAATGAAAAACCCACAGGTAACTTCCGGAGAAATACAGGCTGCTCTGGACAAAGACCGTGCGGCTGTTTTAAGTAGAACAATACGACGATACTTGAACAAAAATGAGCTGCACGATCGAGTTGCCAGAAAGAAGCCTTTACTGTGCCAATAACACAAAAAAAAACCCTGTTACAATATGCCCGACAATACCTTGACACGCCTAACACCTTCTGACACATTGTAATTTGGAGTGACGAGACAAAAATAGAGCTTTATGGTCAAAACCAGCGCTATGTTTGGAGAGGGTCAACCAGGCCTATAGCTACAAGAATACCACCCCCACTGTGAAGCATGGTGGTGGCGTGAATCTTGGGAAAATTGATGGCAAGATGAATGCAGCATGTTTTAGAAAATACTGGCAGACAATTTGCATTCTTCTGCATGAAAGCTGCGCATGAGACGCTTTTGGACTTTCTGGCACGACAATGACCCTAAGCACAAGGTCAAGTTGACCCTCCAGTGGTTACAGAAGAAAAAGGTGAAGGTTCTGGAGTGGCCATCACAGTCTCCTGACCTTAATATCATCGAGCCACAAAGGGGAAATCTTAAATGTGCGGTTCATGCAAGGCGACCAAAGACTTTGCATGACCTAGAGGCATTTTGCAAGGATGAATGGGCAGCTATACCACCTGCAAGAATTCAAGGCCTCATGAAAACATCAAAACCGAAACAGGAATTTTTAAAAAATGTCAGGCCGAAACCGAAAATGTGACACTTTCTCAGAGCAGGGCCCAGCGGGGAGGAAAGAAAGCATGGATGTGCCGCTGTATCGCACTTAGCCAAAAGTGCCATTTTCAGCCGATATATATTGGTGCATCCCTACAAAAGACTGCACACTGTCATTGATGCTAAAGGGGACAATACACAGACAATACACAAAACTAAGGGTATGCACACTTTTGAATAGGGGTCATTTAGTTTTTTTTATTTGCTGCCATGTTTTGTTTTGTTTTGTTTTATCATTACCACCTGGAACTAAAATTGATTTTTATTTGTATAACATGTAAATGGACATACACAAAATAGTCCAAATTATTGAAGTGAAAATAACTTGATTTAAAAAATTTTAAAAAATAAAAAAACGGAAAAGCGATGCAAGCATATTTGCTATGAAGCCTTCAGAAGTGACATAATTACAGGCAGTCCCCGAGTCACGTACCAGATAGGGAATGTAGGTTTGTTCTCAAGTTGAATTTGTATGCAAGTTGGAACAGGTACATTTTTTAAGTGTAACTCCAGCCCTAATTGTTTTTTTTTAGTTTTGGATAGCATAGGGAAGGGTTAACCCCCTGTAACGTTTCTTTTGCTGTGTGTGCCCCTGTTCAGAAGATTTCACCTCACTTTCTGTCCTTGTGACAATAGGAGTGAATTTCCCTTCCTAGCGGTAGATTTCCTCTCACTTCCAGTTGTCTCAAGGACAGGAAGTGAGATTAAATCTTTCGAATGAGGATACAGACAGCAGTAAAAACCACACACTGACCCGGAAGAAGAGGCGGCCACCCCTCGTATGCATGTCTGACAAGAGCCAACTTCCTATAATGTACATATAGTACAAGAAACAGACCCAAAAAGGCGGGCACTCCTCGTCGGTACGAACACGGTAGCATGGTAGCATTACAACTACTGAAATGCTGCGCGCTACACTTTGGCTGCAGCCTGCGACCCCCCTGCTGTACAGTAATAGCCTCCGTTCGTAAGTAGGGGTCATATGTAAGTCCGATGTTTGTAACTCGGGGGCTGCCTGTAGTTAAAGACCACCTGTGTGCAATCTAACTGTCATATGATCTCATTATATATACATCTGTTCTGAAAGACCCCAGAGTCTGCAACACCATTGATACCAAACAGCTCTCCAAACAGGTCAGGGACAAAATTGAGGAGAAGTACAGATCAGGGTTGGGTTATAAAAAAAACATTTGAAACTTTGAACATCCCACGGAGCACCATTAAATCCATTATTAAAAAAATGGAAAGAAATCGACACAACAAACCTGTCAAGAGAGGGCCACCCACAAAAACTCATGGACCAGGCAAGGAGGGCATTAATCAGAGGGGCAACAAAGAGACCAAAGATAACCCTGAGGGGGCAAAAAAGCTCCACAAAATTCTAGTATCTGTCCATAGAACTACTTTAACCACTTGCTGTCCGGAGCATTTTCTTACTATTTGTGCACACATGATACAATATAAATTTTTGCCTAGAAAACAGCTTCAAACCCCCCAAACAATTATATATGTTCTGAAATCAGAGGCCCTGTAGAATAAAATTTTTTTTTTTATGTTGCATGGTTTTTGTGCAAAAAAACCCTATAAAGCATGGTTCAATTTGCTCCAACAGGGGGAAAAATTCCTTCCTGATCCCATAAAGCAATCGGATATTCCCTGGATCAACAATCTCTGATGCTTAATACACCTATAAGAACTCAATATCCTGTAATATTCTGTACATTTAGGAATACATCCAGATTTTTTTTTAAACAATTAACTGAGCTAGCTAGAACTAGCTACTGGGGGAGTCTGTTCCACATTTTCACAGCTCTAACTGTGAAGAATCCTTTCTGTATGCAAAGGTTAAACCTCTTTTCCTCCAGATGCAAAGAGTGCCCCCTTGTCCTTTGCAGTGACCTTAAAGTGAATAATTTGGCACCAAGCTCACTATATGGACCATTTAGTATTTATACATGGTGATCATGTTCCCCTTTAAATCGTCTCTTCTCCAGAGAGAACAAATCCAAGTCAGCTATTTGCGCATGTATGTACGTGCACATGGGGGGGCGGGGACTTTAACATGCTACAGCAGCCGTGTTCTTGTTTTAACCACTTCTGCAGGCCGCCGTCTATAGACGTATTGTGGCCCGGAAGTGGTTAAGCCGTACACTCCAGAAAGCTGGCCTGCATGAAAAAATGGGCAGAAAAAAGCCATTTGGTGTTCACCAAAAGGCATGTGGGAGACTCCCCAAACATATGGAAGAAGGTACTCCGGTCAGATGAGACTAAAATTGAGCTTTTTGGCCTTCAAGGAAAACGCTATGTCTGGCGTAAACCCAAGACCTCTCATCACCCCAAGAACACAATTCCCACAGTGAAGCATGGTGGTAGCAGCATCAAGCTGTGGGATTTTTCATAGGCAGGGACTGGCAAACTGGTCTGAATTGAAGAAATGATGGATGGCACTAACTACAGGGAAATCCTTGAGTGAAACCTGTTTCATTCTGCCAGAGATTTGAGACTGGGACAGAAGTTCACCTTCCAGCAGAACAATGACCCTAAGCATACTGCTAAAGCAACACTCGAGTGGTTTAAGGGAATCATTTGAATGTCTTGGAATGGCCTAGTCAAAGCCCAGACCACAATCCAATTGAGAATCTGTGGCATGACCTAAAAATTACTGTACACCAGCGGAACCCATCCAAACTTTAAGGAGCTGGAGCAGTTTTGTCTTGAAGAATGGGCAAAAAATCTCAGTGGCTAGATGTGCCAAACTTATGGAGATGTATCCCAAGAGAATGTGTGCTGTAATTGCTGCAAAAGGTGGCTCTACAAAATATTGGCTTTGAGAGGATGAATTGTTATGCACGCTCAAGTTTTCTGTTTTTTGTCTTATTTCCTGTTTGTATCACAATAAACAATATTTGGCATCTTCAAAGTTGTAGACCTGTTGTTTAAATCAAATAATACAAAACCTTAAAAATCCATTTTAATTCAAGGTGCTAATGAAACAAAATAGGAAACATGCCATGGGGGTGAATACTTTTGCAAGCCACTGTACATGTGTTGGTGTGATCTGATGCCATTCATTCAACTTTACTATAAAACTGCCCACACAACCCAGTGTACCCAGAAAACAAAAAATCACTTTTCAGATTTTGAAAAAATAAGCTTCTTTCTTAATATCATACATAAAGGGTGTGCGTGGCCTCTCACAAGCCTATCTGAAGGACCACTAGGTAGATGACACCCCCACCCATCCGTGGCAGGACACTATTTGAAACTGGTTTAAACCCACGCATTTGCAATGTGCTCACTCTCCAGTCACACAACACTTAGCTCAGCCTTTTCAAAAAAATTTAATATATTAGTACTTCAAACGGCTCCTTTTCCTGCTTTCATTTGCAGGAATTGAATCTCATTAGCTATTGAATCTTACATTTTTGGCTTCACAAAGCTATAGTTATTGAAAAGTGAATGTAAAGGCAAAGGGTTAGAAACTCTGTAGGGTTTTCATAACTGTGTATCCACTGTTACTGGGACAGAACATGAGGGTAAAGCCAATAATTTGAGTTGTCACCAGAGCAAGAGGTGAGGGAGGCAAATTGACCCTGCACTGTCTTGTGCATGCTGTAGTGTTATCAGATCTGCCCATTAAACCACTAAAGTGCAGAACATCTCTCCTGAATATGGTGGAAGTGTTCTGTATTCCCAACACACATGCCTCTCAGGGTGACAACTGTATAGATACAGTACAGCAAGTGAGCACTGTCACACTAGGACTGGAAGTGTGTCTTTGGCAGGATCCCCAGGTGAAAACAAAAACAAACAAGTAAATGTAAAGTAATATGCAATATATTACATTTTTGTTCTTGGGTTTAGATGCACCTTAATACAATCTTTTGTGCGACAAAACCAGTGACTGTAAGAGTGTAAATACAGTATCTGATACACAGAGAACAATTTTGGCAAATAAAGGGTGCGTGAGAACTCAAAACAATTGGCCTGTGGATGAGTCCAAACAGATGAACGTTGGTTTTGCCTTCAAATGGAACAAACTGCACTCAGGGATTTCCCATGGAAGCCAATTCTGATGAGAGAGCGTGTGTAAGGACACAATGGGAGCATTTATCTGGGCTTCTCTGGCCCTGAACTAACCGGCACCCGAATGCTGGTAAAATAATTATTTGCTTTTAGAAAACAAAAATTTTCAGTCACTTCAAAACTTCTAAGAGTTCTAATATATTACGTTTTTAATCATATATGTACACCGGGCAGCCATATTTTCTCATTACACATGGACCGGAACAGTATGTGAAATGAACATTGCGATATATTTTTTAAATGGAATGGACAATTAAAAAAACGTAAATATGTTATATACCTGAGAATTAACAGTATTCTGTAAAACTAAAATTATTCTTAGTACAAATTGGAAAGGGTTTCATTTATGGTGACATACTTCTTCTATTTTGTAAAAGTGTCAAAATACATCACTAAAGTTTCCCAAATGGTATTGTAAATGTGCTGACTTAAGGGAATAGTTATGTATGGTGTTATCCCTTTTCCCAAGAAACTAATGATTAATACTCGAAAATACTTCAAATTGTTTAGATAAGTGAAAAGGCCTCATATTCTTGCACATGCTTCTACATGTAATATCAAAGTAACTGCCCCTCATGAGACATTAACAGTCCACCGATCTAAGGATCTAAGCCGCTAAACAGCTTATAAATGAGAATCTAGGTATTATCTAAAACCTATTATAAAAGCAGACTGGGAACTGAACAGAAAAACAATAATACATTAAGGAAAATCAATTACCAGAGAACCTTTGATCACTCAAGCAAGGTAGAAGATAGATAAGATGAATATGGGGCTATCATCATCTACAAAATAATATTGTCACAAAGCCATCTCAGTGTTACAAGCCTGAATAGCTTGTTGTGTGAAATCTCACACAAGGGCACCCTGCTGGGATATGAGAAGTGACATTACTAAAGCTTCTCAACTACTCTTAACAGGGGTAGCGCTCCCCAGCTATAGTCCCATGATTAAGCCGCACAAAGCAGTTGTTTATCAACTCACAGTAACCAGCAGGTGAACCCGATTCAATATTTATCATAGGCTTTTACAGATCACTGGTAGCCAAGCAAACGTTTTAATTAAGCTGGAACTCGCTTCAAAGAACTTATTCAAGATGTCAATCAGCAGGATAGAGATCGGATACGGTGTCAGGTGAGAGTGTGTAATACAAATCCGTAACTTTCTTCATCCCATCTCTGTAAATTAGCCCGGTATAAAGTTGGGACTCTGATTGTAACAGACTGCCAGTCTCCTGGAATGTGTAACTCAAGTCACTCAAACCACATTGTGCAGGTTGTAAGCAATATGTTAAACTGCAGTGGGCTTGCACATTAAGACAGATCCTTTTCACAGCCGGTTTCTTGATACGGCAAGTGTTTGTTACACTACTCTCCATTTACTGTTTACTTTCTTAGCTAGTGTACATGTGGATTCCTTAACATTGATGTCCCACTTTTTCGAAGTCGCTGCAACCACAGAATTAATCAAGAGTGTGCAGCTAGGGTACGGTTTCACATTCACAACCTATACAAACAATATGTGAGAGTCCGTTACTTCTTATGGCCTAATCGCCAAACACAGAATCAACACACAAGGACTGACAGTCTTCCAAGGTAAATACAAGCTCCAGGATACCAGGGGACCTATTGAAAAGCGCTCAATACACATGGCAAAGAAAGGGCAAAGGAGCAGAAAATAACTATAGTACAGTCATTGTGGAGGCTTCACAAGGATCTCCTAAGTGCATGAAAAGTAAAGACAGTGTGTATGTTAGCAGTACTGCCTTACAGACACTGTGACCTCCTCCACGTTTCCTTGGAAAGAGACATACAAACATTCACCTGTGATTCCATCCCACAAGTACAGAATGAACGTGCCTTATAATGAACTCTAATTATCATTAAGATAATTAGAGTTCATTACAGAAAGAGTTTAAACTATATGTAAAAATGAACAATAAACATCTCTTATTTGCACGCTTTTGTTCTGTTAAATATACCATTGAAAGTTTTTTGTTATATCTGTTCAAAAAGTGCAAAAAAAATTGTTGATCCTGCCAGAAGTCTTTTGAGCAGCCAACTTCCTGTTTACTCTGCCTTTGCTAACTGCTACCTGTTAGCCCTGCTCCCACATGTCTCTCTGGAATACAGAATATCTGCCTCTGGGTTGCAGAAATGAGGAGAGGGGAAGTTGTTCTGTAATCCTGAAACACTTCTTGTCCTAGGGTAACAATGCTGTTCCTCCATAAAATATGAGCAAGTCTTCCCAGGTCCAGGCAGTGTAAAGAGTCAAGTCCAGAGAAAGCGATAAGAGCTCCCCCTCCTCCAAATGTCAAGCAAAGAGGGACGCTTTACAGAACAGTCGCAAGGACTTTCTTGATACAAAGCGTGTTGTTGCACTCCTAAGGCAGCACCAATTTAGGTGGTGGGAGCTGATGCGGCCAGAAATTAGAAAGCCCCGTCCAACAGTAACACAGACTAACTTACTGCAGGAAGTGCTCTGGATGTGCTTCCTGCTCAGTATGGCTGTTGTGGATTGCACTGGGTTAAATTTAAATGATTTAAATGTTGATGCTACTGCGTTTGGCAGCAGTGACTCTGGATTAAGGAAAAATAGCTCCGATACGCTGTGCATGCATGACAGCTACACAATGCTAAAAATGCTATACCACACCCAGAGCTGACCTGGAATTTAGTGACACACCTGCTGATATTCTCTAACCTGCAGCCATCCCTGTAGATACCAGCACAGGAAATCTGAAATACTACTCACTAGTACTTATTTGCATCTCATTCATGCCATGTGAGCTACTGAAGAGTGCCACAAAGGAGTTATTAGTGGAGGGAGACTTCTTGTGCCAGGAGCTGATGGCTGGTAGGTTAGAGGAGAAAAGCAGCACTGCCACTAAATCATTTAGTTCAGTTTTGGCCACCAGTTCACAAAAAGGATGTTGTAGAATTTGAGAGAGTGCAACGAAGGGCAAATAAACTAATGAGAAGCATGAAGGTACTGAGCTATGAGGAAAGATCAGCTGAACTGAATTTGTCCTCCCTTGAGAAGAGGCGATTAAGAGGTATAGGATCACCACACATAAGTACGTGTCCATATAGTGAACTTGGTGCAAAGTTGTTCACTTTAAGTTCATTGCAAAGGACATGGGGCACTCTTTACATATGGTGGAACAAGAGGTTTATCCTCCACATACAGAACAGCTTCTTTAAAGAGCTATGGAAATGTGGAGTAGGCTAGCTTAGGAACTAGTTCTAGCCAGATCAGTTAATTTTTTTTAAAAACAATATAGAAAATGGATGCATTTCTAAATACGCAGACTATAGCTGTATATTAATATTTTGTAAGTAATAACACCATTGACTGTTGATCCAAGGAATATCTGATTGCCTGGATCAGTAAGAATTTTTTTTTCCTTGTTGAAGCAAATGGAACAATGCCTCATGAAGGGTATTTTTTGGCTTTCTCTGGACCAACTGTTGTCATACTAATCGAGGCTTCAGTACCCAGTAAGTCAGTAAACAGGAACCGATACAATCCCCATATCTTAGTGCAACTAATGTAATTAAAACAGGTCTTAAGTGCAAAGCAGTTTAAGAACCTTCTAATAAGTTCCTCCTAGTGGTCATCTGCCAGTCCGGGAGACTTTGGAGCGGCAGCTGTGCTGCACCCAGTACAGTAAGGATCTGTCTGGAGTGAAGTCACCTGAGTATAAGACTTTGTGGGGGCTGGGAAGGGGTGTCAATTAAAGTTCAAATGCATTAAAAGCACAGTTCTGTTTTAAGCTCTGGGTTTCTAGTAAACCCAGCAATCTTGTTTTACATTTTTCAGCACCAAACACATTGCTGGCATTCTCCCAACAAGAGAAAGATTCATCAATGAATATGAACAAAGTAAATTCTTCTAGCACTCCGTTCAGCTCAATACACATTTTGCTACTAGAGCATCAGAAAGCCCCATTCTAATGCTGAGGTGTTCGCAACCTTACCGGAAAGGTCTGGGAGTCCTTGAATAGTCACTGTTTAATGAGCACTTGTACAGATGAGCTTGTAGTCTAAATATTTTTTTTCTCCCCAAAACACACCACTTAGTGAAAATGATAGCATTAGTAAAGCGATAAGAGAGTAAAACACCAGACCCGCAGCCATAAATAATTACAAGATAATTATTTGTTGCCTGTTCCAGTCTTGGCTATGTACCCTTAATAATCTTTCATAGGGGTATTTCTTTCAAATAAAATCTGGAATGTGCCTGGTCAAAAAAGTCAAACGGCTAAGTAATTTTCTGTTGGCTGCCCTGTAAAAAAGGATTACTGGCAAGAAAATGTCAATTTGTTAGCAAGGATATTTTCCTTCAATAAAGCCTTTCTAAACAGGATACTCCTTAAAGTATAACCAACGATTTAAACTAGCACTCAGTACTAAATACTTTATATCAAAAAAAAATTTTTGGTGTTCAAAGGAGACAATCGCACAATTTTCAAATAAATGGCAGACATATTTAACCCCTTTCCTAGCCTACCAAAGTGCATCTACATAATCATAAAGAGTTTTATAAAGTGAAGGTTAAACCGCAAAATTGGTGTTGCAGCACTTTTACATAAGGTTTCAGCTTTATGCTAGATTGGTACTATCTCCGGAGAATAATGTTAATATTAATTATGAAAAGGGTAGACTGAAAAGTTGTTTGGTTAGCCCTTCATTAGATCTCTGTAGTGCCGCAGCCAGAACTGTGACCATACTTTCGCAAAAGGGGGGTTGAACGGTCATTAACCCCTTAAAGACAAAGGCCTTTTTTTCATTTTTTGTTTACATTTTATAATCCACATTTTAGGCCTGAAAATTACTTAAAACCCCCAAACATTATATAATTCCTGAAAGCCAAGACCCTATAGAATAAAATGGTGGCAGTTGCAAATTTTTATGTTGCACGACTTTAGCGCACCTTATTATCAAACACCAACATCTAGTTAAAAATGCACAATGAAAGTTAAATTTAGTGCCCCAAAACACTATATAAAACCATTTTTTCTCAAATTTAAAAGATGAGGTTATAACGAGTAAATAGATAGCCAACATGCCCAGGTTAAAAATTGTGTGCATCCACGAAACTGCTACAGAATTCAGTACCCCAAAAAGTCCACACACAATGCTTTAAAAGCCGCTACAGGTCATCAGTTTAGAGATATGCATACATATTGGTCCTAGCATTATTGCTCTCCCTCTGGCGTGTGCGGAGATATCCAACATGTGTAGCGCAATCGTCATTTTTGTAGGTAGGCGCACCCGACGTGTGTTTACGTGGCGACGAGCGGGCTCGCGGGGGGACTTTAAAAAAAATTATTATTATTTTTACATTTAATTTATTTACTATTATTTTGAAAACTGTTTTTTTTTTAAACTTTACTTTAATTGCTATCACACAGGAGGGCTTACAAGCCCCCCATGTGATAGCATATTGGTGGTGACAGATCCTCTTTAAGGTGATACTGGGGGTCCAAAAAACCCCTATTATCACCTTTTTACTCTATATAATAGGCTATGGAAGTGCAGATCGCACTTCAATAGCTTATTGATGGGCTTCAGGAGCCCAGCAATGACAGCTCAGGGACCAAAAGTGATGCAATACGCGTCGCTCCGGTCCCATAAAGACGCCGAACCCGTAGGATGGGCCGGTCTAGCAGCCAGATGGGATCGAGGATTGGGTGAGTATTTCTTCTTTATTTGAGCCCCTAAAGAAAAACAAGCAGTTAACCCTTGTAGTGCGGGGGTTGCCCCACTGCAAGGGTTCACTTTTCTAAAACCTGGAGTTCTTCTTTAATGCGTTCAGAGAAATGTTTATTGCCAATATACACTGAGTGGCCAGATTATTATGACCACCCCATCAGTACTT
>NW_017306513.1:1414263-1481969 GCF_000935625.1 Nanorana parkeri
TTTTGGTGTTCAAAGGAGACAATCGCACAATTTTCAAATAAATGGCAGACATATTTAACCCCTTTCCTAGCCTACCAAAGTGCATCTACATAATCATAAAGAGTTTTATAAAGTGAAGGTTAAACCGCAAAATTGGTGTTGCAGCACTTTTACATAAGGTTTCAGCTTTATGCTAGATTGGTACTATCTCCGGAGAATAATGTTAATATTAATTATGAAAAGGGTAGACTGAAAAGTTGTTTGGTTAGCCCTTCATTAGATCTCTGCAGTGCCGCAGCCAGAACTGTGACCATACTTTCGGAAAAGGGGGGTTGAACGGTCATTAACCCCTTAAGGACAAAGGCCTTTTTTTCATTTTTTGTTTACATTTTATAATCCACATTTTAGGCCTGAAAATTACTTAAAACCCCCAAACATTATATAATTCCTGAAAGCCAAGACCCTATAGAATAAAATGGTGGCAGTTGCAAATTTTTATGTTGCACGACTTTAGCGCACCTTATTATCAAACACCAACATCTAGTTAAAAATGCACAATGAAAGTTAAATTTAGTGCCCCAAAACACTATATAAAACCATTTTTTCTCAAATTTAAAAGATGAGGTTATAACGAGTAAATAGATAGCCAACATGCCCAGGTTAAAAATTGTGTGCATCCACGAAACTGCTACAGAATTCAGTACCCCAAAAAGTCCACACACAATGCTTTAAAAGCCGCTACAGGTCATCAGTTTAGAGATATGCATACATATTGGTCCTAGCATTATTGCTCTCCCTCTGGCGTGTGCGGAGATATCCAACATGTGTAGCGCAATCGTCATTTTTGTAGGTAGGCGCACCCGACGTGTGTTTACGTGGCGACGAGCGGGCTCGCGGGGGGACTTTAAAAAAAATTATTATTATTTTTACATTTAATTTATTTACTATTATTTTGAAAACTGTTTTTTTTTTAAACTTTACTTTAATTGCTATCACACAGGAGGGCTTACAAGCCCCCCATGTGATAGCATATTGGTGGTGACAGATCCTCTTTAAGGTGATACTGGGGGTCCAAAAAACCCCTATTATCACCTTTTTACTCTATATAATAGGCTATGGAAGTGCAGATCGCACTTCAATAGCTTATTGATGGGCTTCAGGAGCCCAGCAATGACAGCTCAGGGACCAAAAGTGATGCAATACGCGTCGCTCCGGTCCCATAAAGACGCCGAACCCGTAGGATGGGCCGGTCTAGCAGCCAGATGGGATCGAGGATTGGGTGAGTATTTCTTCTTTATTTGAGCCCCTAAAGAAAAACAAGCAGTTAACCCTTGTAGTGCGGGGGTTGCCCCACTGCAAGGGTTCACTTTTCTAAAACCTGGAGTTCTTCTTTAATGCGTTCAGAGAAATGTTTATTGCCAATATACACTGAGTGGCCAGATTATTATGACCACCCCATCAGTACTTTGTTGGGCCACGAGATGACTTCGTTGGGCTGCCTCATGACTCCACGAGATGTTGAAAGGTGATGTGAGGAATCTGACACTGCACTGTTGCCCTTCTGTTGTCTTGTGCCAGTCTTGTCACTCTCCGTTCTGCCCTAACATTGACTAGTCGCTAACGGCCACAATTCGCACGTTCAGACCCAGATTTTCGTCTGACAGTCCAGTCTTTAAAAACTTTAACAACAGCTGCTCTTGAATTCTGCTGTTTTGCTGGCTCCATGCGCCAACAATCATCCCACGTTCAAAGGCTGTTAAATTGCATTGTTTACCCATATCTTCAGAAAAAAATCACTTCTACTGTCGTGGTAAACAAGCTGCTTCCCTATTTATAATGGTCTGGCCCTCTAGCAACTTCAGCGCAAAATTATAGCTACTTATAGCTAGTTTTCCTACAAACATCAGGTGGTCATAATAATCTGGCCACTCAGTGTTTTGAGGGCAAACATACACATATATAACGTATATAGGAGTTTGGGAAGATAGATGATTTTAACTATATGTATATGCCCACTAGATTTAATGGAAGAGATTAAACTTAAAACATATGGTCCACCTTTTTTGGCAAGTTCACCAAATCTGGGGAAACTGTTCACCAGTTGGAGCACTGGGTTTAAAACACAATTTATACAGTGTTCATTTTGTTGACTAATCATTTTCATCATAGTTTTTGTCAACACTTTTTCAGTGACTAAACTAGACGAAAACTAAATAAAATCTGTAAGGAAAATATGTTGACATTTTAGTCGACTATCTAAAACTAGACTAAAATGTTAGGGAGAGACGAAATTGTAAGAGATCCAATCAGAACTAATCTCTTTGGGCTTCCATTTCCGGTTCCATACTGAATGGACGCCAATAGGTAATATGTGCAATGGCATAACAGCCAATATCGTTTTTTCATTTTAATATTTTAGAGTTGCACTTCTCCTTGAAAGAATGAATAATGTCATATGCAAGTTGTTATAATCCTCTCTTAGGGGCCGAACGGCAGTGAGTGAATAGCTCCATGGTGCCAAGCAGAATAGCAAATAAGTAAAAAGAGTGAAAAATTTAAAAAATAAAACAAAGTTAAGAAATTATATTAAAAATCATCCAAAATAGGAAAATTAAAAAGAAAAAAAATATTTTAAAAAAAGAAAAACAATTGGGCGGAGCTAGCAGGGACAGCTAGCTCCGCCCAACTGTTTCCTATTGGTCAGCACCTGCTGGAGTCTAGCAGGTCCCGGCCAATGAATAACAACTGGGCGTAGCCGGCCGTGACATCCCTCCGCCCAGTTGTTATTGTTTATTGACAGATCAGCATCTCCCCGCTTTGGCTGTCACTTCAGCTCAGTCGATCTGAAGCATATGGGTTCTTATGTGTCTGTTCGGGGTCTAAGGAGGCTGTGCAGGATCTCAGATGGGCTGTACGGGATCTCAGGTGGGCTGTGCGTGCGCTTAGGTTGGCTATTTGGGGTCTATTGTGGGATGTGCAGGCTTTCAGGTGGCCTATGTAGGTTCTATGGTGGGCTGTGTGGACTCGCAGGTGGCTATGCAGGGTCTATGGTGAGCTGTGCAGATTCTATTATGAGCTATGCGGGGTCTATGGTGGGCTCCCAGGTGGCTGTGCAAGTTCTGTGTTGCGCTGTGTGGACTTTCAGGTGGCTGCACAGGTTATATGGTGGGCTGTGTGGACTTTCAGGTGGGCTATTCGGGGTCTATAGTAGGCTGTGGGGCTCTCAGGTGGGCTATGCAGGGTCTATGGTGGGCTGTGCGGACACTCAGGTGGGCTATACAGGGTCCATGGTGGGCTATACAGGGTCCATGGTGGGCTGTGCGGTCTCGCCATGGGTCCCGGATCATTTTGTGGGTGGCCTGGATCCACAGGGAGGATATTTGCAGCTGGCGCTGTAAGCAGGCGCTGCAATTCACAGGAAGGCTGCCAGGACCCTGCTGGGGACTTCAGCAGCTTTCCTGTGAAGCCTGGTGCCTGTATGCAGTGCCGATTTCGGTTTAAAAATGTAAAGCACTGGTATAGGCGCATAATATCGCAGCATTTTCTTGAGTAAGAGTACTCGTAAAAATGCCTAGTATCGGTGCATCCATAATTATCATCCTCCCTGCACAAGGAACTGGCTAGGAGTACAAAAGTTATTTTAACTGTACTCCTTATTTTAACTCATGATTTTTTTCCATTCAATGCTTTCAATTCACAAAAAAAAATATTGCAGTGTAATCCTTATTATTTTGCATGAAATGGGCATTAATTGGCTGAAAGCCTTAATTTCTCATAAATCATTATTTTACCTTGTGAAATGTTATTTTATCACCATCTTAAACAGCTACTTTACTGCTTTACTCAATAGACACCTATTAAAACTCATAGTTATCACCATTCTAAAGCTAGTGTTGTTTTTAGGTAGTGGTAACCTGTGTGGTAATCTTTGTGAATTGGCTCTTACATTGATTTGAACATAACAGCCATTAAAATACCATGATGGTGTGATAAAAACACTGGTAGTGGTAAAACAGCACTACTTACAGAGCAGCCTATATAAAGCAAGAAAATAACATCTTAGGAAGAACAAAACTGCTTTGTAAATTAAGTCTAAGGTGTCTTTAAAATAACAGGTTTAAATTAAGGTGCAACAGACTGAAGCACAGCGGATATTGCTGTCTGCTCTCCGCTATATACTACTAAGTTAACCCATGCCAAAGCCTGCATTTTGTGGCCTATGCATAAACTGCAGGCTTAAAAGAGAACTATGGGGTCAGTGTTTTTCCCCATAGTTCTCCTTAGGGTAACGGGAGGACACAAACTAGCGTCCTCCCGTTACCCTAAGCTCAGTATACGGCGAGCAAAAGGCTCGCCGTATACTGAGACGCTGCAGCCGGAGCGGATCCCGACTTAGACGACGGGATCCGCCCAGCTGCGTGAGTGACAGCTGGCTCTGCCTATCTAGAGGCAGAGCCAGCTGTACCCGCCCCCTCCCCCGTCCGTTCCGCCAGTCAGCGCTGGGAGATCGGAGCGGGGAGAGGGAAATCCAGCCCCTCCCCCTGTCACGGCAGAGAGCCGTGACAGGATCGAGAGGTGAGCGAACCCGGTATGTGTTCGCTCACCTCCCGATCTACTGAGCCGACCTGTGACAGTCTTATTGTCACAGGTCGGCTAGAACTATGAGGTGAGTGAAAAGCACTCACCTCATAGTTCTCCTTTAATGCAACAGAGAGAACACAGTGACTGGAGGAAAGGCTGGTCACATGACTAGGTCAAGACCTACCTCTCCATCAAGATTTCTTTCCTTATTTATTCTAATAGTGCTCTCCTGGCTTCAGTGTCCCAAAGACAAGGGTGCACTAAGCTCCACTGTGCAGTCACAGCAACCGGTGGTTTTCTCTTTTGGGATAAAGGTTTTAAAGTGGACCTTTACTCCCTTTAACTAAAAATCACAAAAGCATTCAGCTCTGTATGCGCATGATGAAATCATCTTATATTCGTTAGGTAAACAAACATATTTTTCTTTAACTTACAATTTCTCGTTTTCCACTTCCTGGTTTGCTTTGGCAAAAATGGGGAAAGTGTGCCCAAGCATTTAATCCTGGGAAGAAAACATCAGCAGATCATTGCTGGGAAGTCTCATCTGTAATCTCACAGATCTCAGGGAAAGGCACTTTCCTCCCTTGAGATGATGTGCATGGTCACATGTCCTAGTCACATGTCTAGTCATGTGCCAGAGATCCAGGAAATAAAGGGAGATATAGTAACCTGCCCTTAGTAAAAATGGCCACTGTGAGAAGAATGTAGAGGAAAAGATAAAAGGTATGTAAAGAATAAAAAGCAGACAATTATCTATAAGTATGTGTTTGTAGATTGTCATCACTAAACATATCAAAAGGTGTATTTGTTGATATTTTGAAGATGTGGGTAAAGTTCCTCTTAGGGATGTTCAGATACCAAGTGCTGTACTCGGTACAAGTACAAGTACATCTACAGATACTTTTCCAGCTCCAAGGCTAGACCAGAGAAAAACTCAAAATTTAGGAGGCAGTCATTTTAAAGGAGCATACGGAGCTCCTGGGATTTGTGCATCCCTGTTTTAATGTATGGGTTTTTAAACAAAATATATATTAGGGATGCACCAATACCATTTTTGTAAGTAGAAGTACTGATACTTGTCCAAGTACTCAGAAATACAAGTACTGATAAATATTTATTTTTTGCTTATTGTCATGTGGCAGTTTTTCTTAAACAATACAGACTAATGATTTCAGGACAGTGGGGGAGCGCCAGAGCCAGGTCCCAGCTGCAATCTCTGCCACCCTGGTAGTTCTTGTGAAAATGCCAAGTATCGGCACTGGTATCTGAACTGGCATCTGAACATCCCTAGTTCCTCTTTAACAAAATGAATAAAAGGTGAACATAGTATGCACCACTGTCGGTGTAAAGTGGTTTGCCTCAACACTCTATCTACCACTTTTGCTGGAAAGCTTTGTCAGTTATAAAAAGTGGAAAACTGGTGATTACTCTGGCAGGATCAACAGGTAATACATGAGCTTTAAAAACAAGCCATTACAATACTTGCATCATCACATAAGATAAGTACTTAAAGTAGCATTGGGGGGGGGGGGGGCGGAGCTGCCTTTAATGTCACTTTAAGTTCCAAATGATTTGCAATTCTTCTCAGACTTTACCCCTAATAAGATGCATAATAAACCCCGATTGACATTTTATAGCCACCCAGTATCTACATCATTGCTTTGCTGAAGATTATAAAAAGATCATATCAATATGTATTTCATGAAAGCAGAATAAGGTATTGTAAAATACATTCAATATTTCCTAATACATCACTTGGCTAAAAGGTATTTGTTTTACAGTATGTTTGATCAATCAATTAGCAAATAAATACATAGACACTGCAAAACAGATACATTCCTGTATGCTCTTGCAAGGGTGGAGAGGGGGGGGCTTGCTTTCTATCACATAAATGGTGTTTAGATTATTAAGATTAAATGACAAAATAACTAAAGTCAAATCAGGATTCACATATTAAGTAACAAATCTTACCCATCACCTTAATCACGTCAGGGATGCGTTCTGGGTCTGTACCAGATTAATCTGGGAAGGATTAGAAAAGGTTCACATAGCCTCAACTTGACTTTAGAATTTAAGATGTGCATGATACCATCAGATTTATTTCCACCAGCTAGTTTGTACACACTACAGAACTTTGATGATACTGTTACTCATTCTAATCAGCTGACAAAGGCAAAAAATAGGGGAAGTGTATAGCTGTCAATAATTGAAATCCCAGGAAAGAAAGTTTATAGACACAAGCTGACCTGCTGAACAACAATACACTCAGTAGATACTTGGGATAATATATTTTGGTCAAATCCCACAACAGCTGATATCAATCCTTTGTGAAACTATTTAACTAATTATATGCTATAACTCAAGGGCAACACAAAGAACGTATCCGTGAGAGGATGAAAATGTAGACTTTTTATTTCTGCACATTTTAAATTGGAAGTGCCTGAACAAGGACCTTCATGCCAAGATCGCCTGGTATTATTTATAAGAAGCAAGCATATTAAGAAGGGTTAAAAACATTTTTGAAATAACTAACATGTAAACCCGCATTTACACCTGAGCGTTTTGTCACGTTGGTGAACATTTGTACGCATTTGTGTGCCGCGCATCCCCATTGAGTTCAATGGGTCCTGCAGGCGCAACAGAAGTGGCAAAAAAACCTCACGTTCTGTGGTTTTTTTTCTTCTGTGTTTGTGCACATTTTTGTGCGTGCAAAAGCGGCGAAAAAATAGATGCCATTAGAAATCAATGGCACGGCAAGCACATTGCTCGTTTTGCCACGTCTCCATGAATGCACAAAGACGTACACTTTGCATGCATGCATTCATGGAACAAGCAAGGGTGAATGCGGGCTTAAAGTTTATATGTTATTTTAGTAAATAGGCTTTTTTTTTTTTTTAAACAACACCTGAACTTCTAGGCTGATTGATTGGTAGGCTTTTGGGATCAGGCCACTTTTGCTGGTACAAATGTTTTAAAAATATTCCATTTCAACTGGAAAACGTTTGTATCTAGGGCATTATAAATGCAACACATGTCAAAAAGGTGAATTATGACACACGTAATGTAGCCTCCTGCATCAAAAATCACAAAACCATTTAATTTTAGTTCTGGGGAGAGCAAGAAACTGTTGAATCCTGTTAGGTTTGTATTGCCGTCTGTGTCTCTAGCTGGGGAGATGTACTCCCTGGAATAGATGGGGAAAAAAAATTTTTTGGTGAGAACTACCATAACTGCAGGGTATTAAACACACCAGAGATCACATTAATGTTACAGGAAGACCTTGATAAAATAGGGTAGTGGGCAACTACATGGTAGATGAGGTTCAATATAGAAAAAATGTAAAGTTATGCATGTGGGTGCTAAAAATATACACGCAAGATACTTATTAGAGGAAATCAGAGATAGAAAAAGATTTGGAAGTCCTGCTACACCAAAGACTTAGCAATAGCATGCAAAGCCAGGCTGCATCTATCAAATCAAGTAGATTATTATCATGCATTTAAAAAAGGATATTTATTCTAGAGACAAATCCATAATTCTACCACTTTACAAAACACTGGTTTTGCCTCACCTTGTTTATGAGGTTCAGTTTTTGGCATCAATCAACAGCAAGGATGTCCATGAACTTGAGAGTGCAAAGACCAACAAAGTTGGTCAAGGGGCTGGGGGACCTAAGCTCTGAGGATAGATTGCAGGAATTTAATTCATTCATTCTGAAGAGGCAGTTAAGAGGGGATATGGTAATTAGAAAATGCAATCAAACAATCTAAAACAGGCAAAGCCCCCGGCCCGGATGGCTTTACACTGACATATTACAAAAAATTCCCCACCATACTTCATCACCCACTATTGGCAGCCTGGAACTCAGTCCAGGCGGGTCAGACGCTCCCGCGGGACTCCCTGGCAGCACACATTGCAGGGATCCCGAAGGCTGGTAAGGACCCTATGGTCTGCCCTAGCTACCGCCCCATATCTCTCCTCAATGTGGATACAAAATTATTTGCCAAGGTGCTGTCCACACGGCTCCTCCCATTCATACCATCCCTGATACACCCAGACCAGGCAGGCTTCGTCCCCTCGAGAGAAGCCCGAGATAAAACCACGCGGGCCTTAAACATCATTCACTCGACCCTGTCGAAGTCAATCCCCAGCTTTCTGTTATCAGCTGACGCGGAGAAGGCCTTCGACAGGGTCGACTGGTCCTTTCTACGGCTCACCTTGGAACACATTGGGCTTGGACCAGGCATGCTCTCCTGGATCATGGCCCTATACAATGGACCATCGGCAAGGGTTCGTGTCAATGGTACCCTGTCTGACCCATTTAGGATAGCCAATGGTACACGTCAGGGATGCACCCTATCTCCGCTAATTTTTATTTTAACTCTGGAACCCTTACTGCGCTCCATTCGGATGAATCCAGATATCAGGGGCATACAGATAGGCACCCACCAACACAAGGTGGCTGCCTATGCAGATGACCCTTTTATTCTTCCTCACAGCCCCGGATACCTCCGTACCCAATCTCATGTCTGCCCTACGTCGTTATGGGGAGCTATCCAATTTCCACATAAACAGTCAAAAATCGGAAGCACTGAATCTCACCATTCCCCCCCCGAATGCACGAACGCATTTCGCTAAATTTTCCATTTCAGTGGTCCACGTCATCGATCAAATATCTGGGGGTTAATCTCCCGAGAGACCTAAAACACACTTATAATCTTAACTTTTTACCACTCCTTCAGACAGTCAAATCGGACCTCCTTGGGTGGTCACGACAGGCATTCACCTGGACGGGTAGGTGCAATATCATTAAACAGAATGTGCTGCCGCGGTTCCTATATCCGTTCCAAGCTTTAGCGATTTCTCTACCCAGCAGCTTCTTTGCCTCAGTACAGACCATGATCACACGGTTTGTCTGGGCGGGCAGGACACCGCGACTTCGGCTATCTATCCTACGGAGGCCTAAGGCCTCGTGGGGCCTTGCTCTACCAGACATTCAGCTTTATTAGTTTCTCTACCCAGCAGCTTCTTTGCCTCAGTACAGACTGCTCTCGAATCTGAGGACAGCAGACAGGTTTCGGGCATTGCACTTCTTAAAGGGTGCATCGTGGCAAACACTCCCAGACCTCTCTGCGGACCCAGTTCTGGGCGGCCTGGGCCGATGGCGACCTCGTGGGGCCTTGCTCTACCAGACATTCAGCTTTATTATGTGGCATCACACTTGGCCCGCGTTGTGGACTGGTGTCGACATGAAGAGATCAAACCCTGGGTAACCCTGGAGCAAAGCATGTCCACCATCCCGCTTGCGGTATTACCATGGTGTGACCGGCAAGTAGATAAGGCCATTAGGATACACCCCACGATAGGCACTTCCTGGCGAGTAGCCCGGAATGCCTTCCTGGGGAAGCGACTCTCACCGTCCCCCTCACCCTTGCAACCGATAATAGGTAACCCTCAATTCCCTCCGGGTATCGAAGACAGATTGCTCTCAAATCTGAGGACAGCAGACAGGTTTCGGGCATTGCACTTCTTAAAGGGTGCATCGTGGCAAACACTCCCGGACCTCTCTGCGGACCCGGTTCTGGGCGGCAACAATTAACCTATTCATACTAACATGAATAGGTTAAATCATTATCCATAGTACATAACATGTAGTTGTACTACGGATCATTTAACCCATTCATGTTAGCAGGGGATCATTGTAAATCTATTGCTGCAGTGAATTGGGAATCTGTAGATGTACTATGTACTATATATAGAATGCACTGCAGCAATAGATTTACAATTCTGCACTGCTAACATGAATGGGTTAAATGATCCGTAGTACAACTACATGTTATGTACTATTATGTACTACAGATCATTTAACCTATTCATGTTAGCAGGGGATAATTGTAAATCTATTGTTGCAGTGCATTCTATATGTAGTACATAGTACATGTACATATAGAGTGCACTGCAACAATAGATTTACAATTATCCTCTGCTAACATGAATGGGTTAAATGATCCATAGTACAGGGCAAATATATAGAGTACAGACTGCTAATACACTGAAGGATGGCGCTGAGCAGGATGAGTGGGCGGCGCTCCGAGTGAGGTAAGGGAAAAGAACCCATAGCGCAAGCTTCAGCGCTATGTATCGGGGCATTTTGACAAGTACTTGTCAAAATGCCCTGTATCGGTCCCGATACCGATGCTAGTACCGGTATCGGGACATCCCTAGTCTCAATGTATAAATTGTTAAATGGGGATTGAATAATCGGTAAGAAAATGATTACTCTGAGGTCCCTAAAAAAGGCAAGATACCAACACCTGAGATTGGAAGAAAAATGTTTCATCTCAAACTGCATAGGGGATTCTTTACTGTTAGAACAGAAAAGTTATGGAACTCTCTTCCGCATGTAGTGGTATCAGCCAAGAGAATAGTCATTCAAAAAACATCTACATGTCTGCCTCGTGGAATACAATAGACAGCAGCATGGTAATTCTTACTGACTGACACACAAACACTCACATACAGTATATATATAGGTTGAATTTGATGGACCTGTGTCTTTACTTAACCTCAACAACTATGTAACTATGTAATAGGCTCTGCCCTCACTTGGATGAGATTTTCTTCACACTTCTTGTGTCTTTGGTACAGGAAGTGCAGGAAAATCTCCCTAATAGATCACAAAAAAAAATAATAGAAACCTGCAGAGGTTTTAACCATTCCATACTATAATTAAACCTAGGAAAAAAGTTCTTGAGCTTTCTAAAATTGCTTATGTAAACTGCATTTTTGTTACTAGTTAAAGTTGAATGCATTTTTAAGATTCAATTCCTGAGTTTAGTGTCGGTTTAAAGAAAATAGAGACTTGCTATTAAAAGCTGAGTGACCTAACAGCAGTCTTGGACATTGCCATGTGAGTGATAAGAATCAGTATTTAAATTGTGAATCACTCGGCTGTAAATCATAAAATCCTCTCTGAATTTGTGGCTACTTTTACACACACAGGGCCATGGGGAACAAAAGTAGCCACCCTCCAGAAGGAAGGACAGTGTAAGCACCACTTTGAGGATCTACAGCCGAGTGATACACAAATAAGTTACATTTTTGTTAATAGTTAAAAGTACTTTAATGCATTTTTAAGATTTAACTCCTGAGTTTAGTGTCACATTATGCTTTGAAATTAGGTCATTTAGGTAAAAATGGCAACCAGATTTATTGAGTACTGTATCTAAAATCATACATAGACAGTCTTGATTTATTGACAAGAACCAGTAGATAAAACCCATGAAAACAGTTTACTGGTTCAGTAGATAAAAGCAAATGAATAAAATGAATATAAATTAGGAAACTCTGTTCATTTGTTTTTAATTGCATTTAACACTATTAATTGTGAAAAACAACTGCAATTCAACATACACATTTAAACTCAAATGCAAAATGGGATGCTGCACTAAAACAGGATCAATCTTGGCTTACAACTCTGATTAAAGTTGTTCAGTGTTTAATATAATTAGTGCTCGTGTTCTTATGACATTTTCACCACTTTTTATGTTTCCCCTGAGAGATGACTTCACTGCCAAGTAAGTGCAACACGGCAGGGTTTGCTCAGACTTCATGCTTTGGCAATCAAATATCAACACATTAAGTTCTGTATTGTTTTCCAAAATAACTAATACAAAAAGGAAAAACAAGTTATCCGCTGCAAACACACAGCGCTGAAGTGATAGTATGGAAAAGGAGACACAGTGTGCGCATACATTAATGTGCCTTCACATGCAACCACAAATGTTTCCTTGGCCTGGTAAAAAGGTGGGAATAAAACATTCATGACAAGTCTCACTGAAAAGCCAATAAATTACAGCACCTCTGCTTCCTCCAAAAGGAACATTATCACTTTTCTCATTCCAGTTTTAAAAATACGGGGAGTATTTTAGATACTGTACAACATTCAACAGCTCATGTAAAGATTCTCAAAATCATTCTAAAGGGTTTGCAATATTTCTATCCACATTCACAATTATTTCTCCATAGCAAGTAATGCCCATTTTTTTTTTTTACTTTTAGATAGAGTGGGGAAGACATAGAACCCAGGTCAGATTTCTATTGTGGCTTATGGCCCAATTTACCCTCACTTCCTGATGGAAGAAAGTTATGGGAAATCTCTCTAGTAGGGATGCAGACTGCAACAAAATACATTTTGTTTCCATAAAATGAGGAAGGGGTAGCATGGCTATCAAGCTATTATACTTATTATTAATTCCCTTCCACCGCTCTGCAGAAAAATATATTTTTATGAAAGTATTTATGCCCAGAGTTCAGCTTTAAAGTTAAATGCATCAAACACACACATTTGTTGTTAATAATCATAGTGGTACATCTCTGCTATCAGTTAAATATTACAACTGTTAAAGCAACACATGTGGAAAGTATAAGAAACAATATATTCTCAAAAGCATCTACTTCATCTTGCTTGTCCTCCAACCTAAGCTGCTAAAATAACTTTATCTGTATCCTTCCTGCTAACCCAATGCTAAAAGACACATGTCAATGGGCAGAATCTGTGTGTTCACTTGCAATTTAATTTCTCCGTTCCTCTTTTTAAGGCATTGTGTAAAAAGATGCCCAAGTTCAACATGAAAAAGAAGTCATCAACTTGCGCAAAAAGATCGATTGTTTATGGGCTATATATTGATAGTATCAAATGAACTCCAGTTATACTGGTAATTACTCCAAAGATGTATGCACCGATCCTGCAGCCTGGTTGGTTGGATAGGGAAACATCCATATAACAGCACTGTAAAGAAAACATAGAAAACAGGCGTCCTGGGATCTTTCTGGACTGAACTGGACTCTGCTTTCTCCCTATCCTGATAGCAATCTCGGACCGGCAGCTGAGATGGGACTTTCAACTAATGCGTGACAGGCGAGATGTTTTTTAATATCCTGTAAGTGCATTACTTTTACCCTTATTAAATAGTCACTTTATACTGCACTTAGATGGGTGCGCCGGTTTTCTATGTAAAAAGATGCCTGTACAAAATATGCAAAACCCTTCACGCTGGTACAATGTTTTGTACTGAAAACATAATTCTGGTATTATTATACAAATCATAGAATACAATTAGTATTTATATACATAGTAAAACTATCTCTGATCAATTTGGAAACAGTTATTTTTTCCTTTCGTTTTGTCTTGAAATACATAGGAATTAAAATAATAATTTTTGGAAGACGAAATCTCCAAACAATGACAAAGTTACTGCAAGATCAACAGCCCCATAGCTGAAATTAATCTGGTCCATATGTAGTTTACAGCAGTAGTCCCTCCTAGTGTTGCATTCACCATACTATAACAAAGGGCAAAAAAAATTACTGAAAGTGCGATGCCCTTGTAATAACCAAAGCATCTGCGTAGGCTTGGGAGCTTAAGTGACAAGAGTTTTCCAGCAAAGACCATTATTATTATACAGGATTTATATAGCGCCAACAGTTTGCATTTCAATATAAGGAAGACATTACAGTTATAATACAAATCAAGCAAGATGGTAAGGAGGGTCTCGCCCATAAGAGCTTACAGTCTAAAAGGGACCATGAGACAAACCAGAAAGGCAAGTGGCTTAACTCTTTAAAAAAGCAACTACGGAAACCTTAACTACAGTAAACTCCCCCTTATCTGGCATTCAAGCAAACGGCAAAAACAAAATTGAGGACATAATATTTTTTGCTGGTTGCTTGATAAACTTGTGCACACTAAAAAAATTTTGTTAGCAACTTAATTTATTTAGTTAACAAAATTCTGTTTACATTTTGCTGCCAGTCGCGGTTAGATTCCATGGTCGGCAGCTGTATGTAAACAGTGGGGTGCAATAGCCAGCCTGCTATTGGCTATTTCAAATTGCAATAGCCAATAGCAGGCTGGCTATTGCACCCGTCTACTGAGCAGAGGAACAGACCCAAAAGAGTATTTTCACTGTCAGGTCCACCCCTCTCCTCAGTCTGGCTATTGCTCCCCCACCACTGCTCGCCGTTTACATTCACAGAATGTAAGCAGAATCTAGCCAGCAGATGAATGGGGCTGTGGGGGCTTGAGAGTTACTATTACCTCTCAAGCAACCAGAAACTACAGTTATCCAGCATCTACCGATCCCCGTGGGTGCCATATAACTGGGAGTTTACCGTAGCAGTTTTGGGTGGACTAAACACTCAACTGCTTAAAAAGTGTGATTTCTACATTATGTTTTTGTAAGCAATATACTAGAGCTGCAGCTAACGATTATTTTCAAAATCGATTAGTTAGCCGATTATTAAGTTCGATTAATCGGTTACATGTTTTTAAATAGACCATTGGCTCTATCCAACCATTTAATTTCTCAATGAAGTATCCCATGAGAAAATACATAAATTCTCAGGGCACAATTAGAAACAGCAAATTCAAATAGTATCTATTATAACTCGAAAAAAAGTGGTTCAATTACTTCTTTGTTTGTTAGTTGATAAAGTTTAACAATTTTCATTTTATTTAAACATTTTCATTTTAACAGTTTTTGTTCAACTGTAACACTGTATTAAATTCAGTATATTGGTTTGTGTAAAGAAGATACATTAAACAAAACCAGTGGACTGATAAATGACTATACTGACCAACTGTCTAGACCGCAAATCAATAACCATACATTTTCTGACGTACACAACTCCATAACGGTTATCTAATTTTAATGACTCCAGCATAATTCATAGCTTTAAACTTTAATGAATTATATATGAGCACACAAATTACATGAATAAGTAAGGTATGCAGTAACATGATAAAATGATATTTAATACAGTGGATTTTAAAAAACAGCTAAGTAAAAAAGGATATAAAATATCCACCTATCAAAAAATAATGTATGTGTATTTTAACACTTAAATGCTTTAATGCAGTTAAATCAAGTGACTGCGTTTCAACACAAAATCCAATACCTTTCACAATCTCTCATATTAGCAGTGAGTTGTGATTCATGTGTTTGCTCTTAGTTTTCTAAAAGAAAACTTGTACTGAGATATATACAAAGGCTATTGTGTGGTCTTCCTGAAAAGGCGAATTGATTTGCAGGTGTAGACTTTAAAGTGCAACTGCACTCAAAAAGTAACAATTTGCTATGTTATAAGACAATGCTAACTGTACTTAAGCAGTACCCTAAAAAGTGTACCTGTCTTGAATTCCTCCTGAAAAATAGCAGTGCACTTCAATGCATAAGGATCCCTAGGGACTTCTGTGCCTACAGCCTCACAGTGATATGTCTGCACTGTGAGAACTAAGGCACTTCTGCTTGTGACTGCTGTTCTCAGATTTAGAGTGAGATTTAGAAGGAATTGCTGTGCTGGTCAGCTTGCTGGAAGCTCTAACATGTGGAATCAAAGCCCTTCATCTACCAGGATGGCTGTCTTCACAAAGAGAGAGAGCACAGAATAAGACATGGTCAGTAATGGAAAAAGCAACTGCTGTGAGACCACAGACAATACTGGTGACTAGTCATCTGCCTCGCCCTGCTTTTATTTGGCCACAATTTCCAAAGTTTGGTTTCTCTTTAATACTTGGAAAGGTCCATTCACACTATAGCAGTGAGCAGCGTTTTTCTGCACAAACTGTTTCATACACTCCCTGTTCACACCACAACGCAAAGGTAATGTGTGGCGCACGGCAAAAAAATATAAACAGCAGGTCACTTTATTCTTACTTCATCCTCAGTGCAGCTCAGTAAAGTGGAGTCTGATAAAATCACAGGCTCAGCGATACTAAACTCCCTACCCAACCACTGCACCTGTCTCACAATCACACAGACAGGTGCAATGGCTGAGGAGGCAGACCTGATGGGGAACTAATCTCTCAGCCTCCCCATCAGACTCTGTCCACTTTCAATTCAGCACTTTGACATTCATTTCTAGGATGCCGTTGGATGTACAGCCAACATTGTCCCAGCAGCCAATGACTCATCCACTGCTCCACTTAGTTGTCAGCCGAAAGATTCCCCAGCAGACAACCAAATGTAAACAAAGGGGCAGGGATTCAAGCTGACATCATTGACCAAATATGGCCATTGCCATATTTGGGTAATGACATAAGCCAACATTCCTGAAACCTTTGTTTACATTCAGCTGTTGGCCGGGGAAACTTCCAGCCGGTAGCTGAATGGGCAAGGGATTAGTCATTGGTGGCTAAGACTTAAAACCAACCTGCCCTGAGAAAAGCTGTAACATCCATGACAGCTTCCAAGCACAAACATGCCTTGATCTTTGCTACACAGCAATCCCACTGTGTAGTAAAGTGCAGGGTACATTTACTTGCTTGTCTCTCTATGCCAAATTACAGCTCATGTTAATTACCTCCAGTATCATTATCTACAAACTTGCAGTTATTCTTTTTGAATTATCATAGCAATAGAGACACATTGTGAAAGAATTACATAATTCTGTTGCATATGTCGGAACTGTTAAACTGTTGCAAAGCGTTCATGAATTAAGCACAGGACTATTTAAAGGGACCATATCACCAGACAAAAAAATTTGCCTGCGCTACCTTTGTGTTTATTCCCAGCTAACATGGTAAATCATCTCTTTTGATTGCTATATCCATACAGCAATGTAAAGTATCACTCACAGATAAAACATAAGATTCTACTAGAGCATTTCTTCTGCCAAAATTTCTAAAGAAGGAGCTATAGATTTCGAATGCTTGTATTATTAACATTTATAGTCACAGAAAGGTATCACTTTGACAAAAGTTTATTGCTTTCTATGCCTCTATAAGGCAAAACAAGTGGTGAACAAGTGGTATTCCAAACAAACAATTCTTCTGCAGCTATAATTTCTTATAAAGATAGTGCTGATCACATCACTACCACAATTAGGTTACAGTACTTACTTGCTGTGCTGTAGACTCCGAAGATTCACCAAGAAAATTAGCAGGGTCAACTCTATCTTGTTGATGACTACTCGATGCCCCATAACATTCACTCGTATCATCATCATCATCAATAAATTGCACACCTTTTTCAAAACAGCGCCGTTTTCGTGTCTGTAACATAGGCAAAAAATAAGGCTAATAAAACAAGGAATCTTGACTAGCCACATCTCACTTACAGCGAGTTTCAGGAATGCCAATTATAAGCTTCATGCATTTTTTTAAAGTATGGAAGTGCTCCTCAACTAGCCAGCGGGGTACACTGAATTAAAGGAAACGTGCTAAGAAAACTATGAAGTCTTGCATTGCTGACCTCCTTCTGAACATGCATGCTCTCTTGCTTTAATACTTACTACTTTGGGAGACATTGACTAGGACGTGATCAGGCGGATCACTAAACACAGAGTGGAGTCTGAATGTCAAATCTGCATAATAAACTCCAGGTCAATTAATTTGAAAGTATTGAAAACGGCAATGGAAGCCTCATCAATAAAGATTTCCTTTAGAGGTAAACTAGATTGGCTTTAAGACACATTTATGAATTAGGTTTATATGTTTTTAATATTTTTTATATCAAAATAATTGAAGATAAATAACATTTATACAAAAAAACATTGTACATTCCCTTTAACCATTTGCCATCGGGAGCAATTTCTGACTTTTTCCACACACATGATAAAATCTGTTTGTTTTTTTTGGTTAGAAAACTGCATAAAGCCCACAAACAATTATATATTTTTGGAAAACAGAGGAATAAAAAATAGAATAAATAGAATAAAGAATGGTAGTTGCAAATTTTATGTTGCACAATATTTGCACAAATGTTTATCAAACCAATATATTTAAAATAATATGCACTAAAAGGAATTTTAGCACACAAAAACAGAATCGTCGTTTTTGTGCATAGGAATACTCGACAGGTGTTTGTGTTTGTATGTGCATGAACGTAGACCGAAAATGTCACCGATAGAACCCAAAGAAGCTGATGAAGCACAGGTCATGCTTCATCAGCTTCTTCTCTGGCTCCAGCAGCCAGAGAAATGACAGACTGAAACTGGAAGTGATGTAATACACATCGCTTCCAGGTTCAGTGATCAAAGGGAAGATTAGCCGCTGGAAGTGTGCTGATCTCCCTCTGATCGAAGTGCACGGACCTGCCATGCCAGTCCTGAGCCCACACAGGGGACAGCTGGTGGCAATGGCAGAAGAGGGGGACACACACTCCCCGAGTCCTGAAAAGCAATCGGACGGCTCTAGCAGCCTTGATATTGCTATAACTGCTTCAGAACAGCGCCATTTGTATATGCACAGTGGTCCTGAAGTGCTTAAAGAGACAATGTTACTTTGCCAATTAATGGTATATTGCCTAATGTCTGCTGACAGTTCAGCCCCAGCAAGGTGATCAAAAGACTTTCCAAATCACCAATCTAGAAAACATATGCGGACCACGAGTTCTGCCTTTACTTACCACATATTTTTCCAGGTCAGTAAAAGTATTAAAGAAAGAATCAGCAGGATCGGGAAGATTGGGAGAGTCGTACTGTGCCACCCTCATTTTACCCAAAATGAACAAGTCAGTAACAGAAAGGGTCAGATTTAAATATTATTTCTGTGATGGGTAGCCAGAGAAGGTGGCACTTTTAATAAGCCACTGACCATGTAATACAGAGGTATCATAAAACCACCTCTAGCAGGGTCTACAAAAGACTCCTAATTAGGCCCTGTCATACATACCCCGTAGTAAATAATCTTTAGGGCCAATTCAGAAATAGCTGCACTCCAAGGGTCTTCAGCAAAAATACGAATATTTATTTATGGAGCAAATACATACTCCCCATGTGTGCTCAGCCGCTAATGGGTTTCTCCATTCCAGCTTACTTTCTATGAGTAGAGATTTCCGCACAGAGATGTACATACTTTTTGGTCTCTAATCAACTGTAATTTCATTCTGCTAATATGTTGGTTGCCAGACTGTGAAACTTTGTCAAATGGAATGTATATAGAATGGTTGGTATTAGGTGTTTTGTCTGCTGAGCATGATAAAATACTCCAGCACAACTGCCTGATACATCTGTTACATTCCTGTCTGAGAATGTGTTCCAATGAAAACATGTAGTGGTGGCTACCGTGTATAAAGGTAAACTGCTCAAATAACTTGCCTCATTAGATCACTCTGATGGTGCGTAGACCATTGCCCCACAAGCTGGAAAATCTCTGCACAGGGTGAGGCTGAGTGTGTACTGCATCACATTCTGATCGCAGCAGTGGGATCTAGGAGTGTAATTACCACACAAGGCACCTAGCATTTTCACAGGTTCCCTTAAATACCAGTATAACATGCTCCTTGAAGCAGGGCCAGCAGGCTTGTTTTAAGCAAAACAAATGTCTGCTGCAGAAATATCGCAGAAAAGAAAGCAACTGGTAATAGGCTGTCCGATGTACTACACCGTATCCCAGATCCCATTAAAAAAATGTCATTCCACTGCAACTGTCATTTTTTATCCTAATTGAAAATTAGCAGAATAGCTGTTAAGGGAGTAACCGCTAACTCCTAGACCACTGTAATTCTACATTCAATGTCTGATAACAAGTCATTATTCTACCTGACATGTCTTTGTGTGTGGCAATAATGAAGCCATTTGTAATTGGTAACAGTAACATAACTTGATATAGAGGGTGCGTAATGACCTTACTAACTCACACAGGGGATAAGGAAACTAAATAAATACTTATCTGTAAAGCAATCCAAAATTGGGATTTTATTACCTGCTGTTCAAGAGGTGATTGCCGGATGCGTTTTCTATCCATTTGAAAATCATTATCTTCCTCATCTGTAGCAAAAGAAGCTTTTTTTGCAGACAGCTTTGAAGCTAGAGTTGATTTACTTCTGCTAGCATCTACGGGAGAAGGGGAAAGAATCAAGTGAAGTAAACTTAGAAATAAAAGACATGTAGTTATGTATGACATATAGCTAAATACATAATTTCTCAAAATATGGCCTATGTTAACAGACCAAACTAAATAAAACAAATGTTTTTGAACAATTTGTAGATATAGACCCTATAGAATTTATATTTAGTATGCTAAACACTAAATTGCATCTCATTGCTACATATCTCCTGCACCCTCTTTGCAGCCACTTACTATCTACAGACACTCACTCCTGTGTTGATTGCATAGCATTTCTTAGGGCCGACTACCTTATGATAGACCATGTGAGAGACCATATCTGCATAATTTGCACTGAACCAAGCACTTGTAGTCTCAAACACAGGAGCACGGGTGGGAGCTAGGAACCGAGCCACTGTAATAGAAAAGTGCCTGAATAAGGTCTTCATAGTAAGATCACCAGCTATTGTTTTAATGAAAGCTGCAGATATAAAAAATATTGAAAATGACTTCTGGTATATCACTAACTCTATCCAAAGGCTTCTCCAATGCACACTTTCGTTTGTGGAGAAACAACAGTGCCCTCTTAGGTCAGAGTGATTGCGTCTCCAGGCTATCTGATCACCTGATGGAGTTTTTTTTGAAAAATTACTTCTGGAAGTTCATTAACCTATCATTAACCTATTAAAGCTGATGATGAGAGGTGGGTGTTTGGGTTTTCTTTTCATTAAAATGTTGTTGATAATGGATACTACCACAGACACACATAATCCATCATATTCCATGAAGGGAAGTAGGGCAATAAACCTTCCTCAAGATGGAGTCATTATTCATAACTGTTTTCTTGGAGAAAAAATAACAAAGAAAACTGCAGGTACTAAGAATTTTTTAGATCTCTCAGGGACTCCAATATTGGGAAAAAGTAGTCTCAACCCAACTGTCTCTCCAAAAGATGGCATCACTTTCCCAAATAGATTTTACTTAAATGGCAACTGAAGTACGTTTGTCATGATTAAAATATCCACAGTAGGCTGCCATTGTTGACCTCTCCTTTTGAAAATGCTAGTTGCCTGGGTATCATTTAGGTTTGACTTCCCTCAGTGACTCACAAAGTCCAATTGAGCTCTCCATTTAAAACCACTAAACACATTCCCGGTGCATCAAAACAAAAAGGTGTTCAATGTCTTACAGTTCATTTTCTTGCTAAAGTAGCCACAGAGTAGAAAAGCCTGACCCTTGCCAGCATACAGCAGACTGGAACCTTTGATCTTTGTTGGAAAACAGTGATCTCTCTGCAGAGGTCCTACATGCATTTTAGACCCTGGACCAAAACAAGCACTTAACCCTTGCAGTGCGGGGGTAGCCCCACTGCAAACGTTAATTTGTCATTTGCCCGGAGTTGTTCTTTAAAGGGATTGAGACTTTAATTAGGCTTCAGGGGATGGTCAGCAACTGCAGCCCCTGTATTTCTCTCAAAGGTCTACTCTAAAAAGTAATGATTATGTGAAGTTCACTGAGATTATTGGTAATAGTCAGAAGAAGAGAAAGATGGGGCTTTTAAAAGGTACCAAATGACAATTCCAAGGCAATGAAAGGTAAAAAGGTATTTTATTTAAATAGTGATTACAAATGTGTTCCGTTCAAATAAAATTCATTAAAGAAAACCAACTGATCAGATATCTCCTAAAAGACTGTGTGGCTTTGGGGCGGCCGTGCTTGACGCTGGGGGCCCAGGACAGTGTGAAGCACTGGGAGCCTCTCTCTTCGATCTCTGGCTGTGATCAGTTGGTTTTCTTCAATTAATTTTATTTGAACTGAACACATTTTTAATCACTATTTAATAAAAATACCTTTTTACCTTTCATTGCCTTGGAATTGTCATTTGGTACCTTAACAGCCCCATCTTTCTCTTCTTGTGACTATTACTATTTCCAGGGGTGCGGTGCCGTATACTCAGAACCTGGCCAAACATGTAATTATCTGAGATTATTGGTAGCTGAGTTCTGACTGCTTGCTGTGAGTTGCTGCACATTAAAATAGCCATATAATATGTGCTTTCCTTCCACATTTTTTCGCTTCTTTTGGAAAAAGAAAAGTTTAAACCTGCAGTTTTCTTGGGTAAACATAGAGTAACCTTCCAGTGTATTTCCAGTTTTGCTGTCAAATTTTAGAAACCCCCACTATATGTTTGTTATGTGTTCCTAATCGCACAGCATATCTACAAATTATTTTTAACAAATGTTTCTTACTTGTATCGCTGTGGATTAGGCATTTGGGCATACTGCAAGCTCCTCTGTACAGTTTTAAAGTGACATGAAACTTTGTGTCTCCTCATTAAAAAGACTAGGGACACTCTGAGCTACCTTTTATTAACATACAATGCTTCTGGATTTTTAAAGAAGAACTATTGAGAGAGTGAAATGCACTCATCCCCATACCTGGAGCCGGCGTGTGGCACTGCAGCTGTCACACGTTGGCTTTATTGATCGAGAACTGAGCGATCACAAACCGCTTCTCGCTCAGTTCACGATCTCCCGGCAGGGAACGGTGTTGTCAGTCACCACTCCCTACAGGGCTTCCCCCCTCCCTCTCCATTCCTCCAGCACTGACTGGAGGGATGGATGGGGGAGGGGGCGGGAACAGCTGGCTCTGCCTCTAGAGAGGCAGAGACAGCTGTCAATCAGGCAGAAGGGTGGATCTCGACAATATTGTTGGGATCTTTCCCAGCTGCAGAGCAACTCTGCCCTGTCAGCATATAGTGGGTTATATGCTGAGTTTTGGGTTACAGGAGGACATTAGTAAATGTCCTCCTGTGACCCAAAAGAGAAAGTAAGCTTTGTGAATGAGAACACGTAACAAATATAAAATAGGCGTTATCCCAATTTGGCTTCAAATATGGAAATACACTAGGATGCACCGATACCGGTATTTTGGTACCGAGTACGAGTACCGATAATTTTTTTTCGGTACTCGCCGATACCCATTACCGAGTAACGGAAGTCCCATTCAGGAAGCCAGGTGGCGTGCAATGACTCGCCACCTGGCTTCCTGATTAACAAGAAAGTTCCCTCTTACCTTAGTATGTGCAGCCTGTCACCCCCGGGGCCTCTCCAGCGAGAACCCGGCCTTCGTCCGGTACCCAGCAGGAGTCGTCTGGACGGCCAATCAGGAAGCCGGGCACGTGTAATGAAGCGACGCCCTGCTTTCTGATTGGCCGGGAGGCCGGCTCCATGCTCTCTTGTCATGAGATGACGAGGGAGCATGAAGCCAGCTTCCCGGCCAATCAGAAAGCTTGGCGTCGCGTCATTAGACGGCGCCCGGCTTCCTGATTGGACGGCTCCGGCTGGGTACCGGACGAAGGCCGCATTCTCGCTGGAGAGGCCCCGGGGGTGACAGGCTGCACATACTAAGGTAAGGTAACCTTACCCCACGAGGCCAGCTTCCTGATTGGCCAGCTTCCCGACCAATCAGGAAGCCAGGTAGCGCGCCATTACACGCTGCCCGGCTTCCTGATTGGCCGGGAAGTCGGCTCCATGCTCTCTCATCACAAGTGTAATAACGCGCTGCCCGGCTTCCTGATACCGGAAGTACTCGTGCTAGGCATCGGAGCATTTGGGCGAGTACGAGTACTTGCCCAAATATTCGGAATCGGCACCGATATCGATACTAGTATCGGTATCGGTGCATCCCTAAAATACACTTTAAAGAAAATGTAATTAACAGCCAGGAACAAAAATCCAAATGAAAACCAGAACCCAAAAATACATTTGCAGTGCTAACTGATGGTGCTAGGGTTTAGACTAAACTAAACTTTCAGCAGTATTGCTGGCTTTGTTTAAACAGCATTTCAAAGTGTGTGAAGTGGCATGTTCCTAACACCGGCAATAGTTTCCCAAAACCCCTGGGTCCTGATGCACTTCCACATGTCTGACAGTCAACAAAACATGAATACCTGTAAAGCAAATTGAATGGAAATGCGTTGCTGTGTACAATTTGAGTAATATTTCAAGTTGTTACCTGTGTGGGATGAAAACTCACTAGAAGAGGGCCCAGCATTACTGAAGGAGGTAGATGTGGATGCCTCACTACTATTTGGGATCTTTGAATGACACGTGCAGCCACACGGAACAGCCTCTTCTTTTTTCCAGTCTTTTTGGGTTTGATCTTCATCTACAGGCTTTTCTATAATACAACAGTATAAAGATTTGTTTACAGATATATTAAATATTAATAAAGTGCTAAAAATGATCTTTGATAGTAAGCGCAGAGTGTAATTGTAGGCTCACAGAAATGTACAAAATAACCAATTTTCGGCATTTTATTTCTGATAGAATGGGGAAGGGTTCACTTTCTAGATGGGTCTTAAGAACAGTTTGTTACCCCAGCAGGACGTTCTCAACACTTCTTTATACAGAATTATTTTGATATGCACCATGGTACCTGGAAACAGAGCATTCCACCATTAGTCGGACATTAATAAACCGCTGGTGCTGAGCTGCATCTCTTTACTCTTCCCCTGTTCTTCTCTCCCAATGGGTATTATTCACCACTGCGTCTGAAATAAGAACCACTGAAACGCCTCCTAAGTTGGGAGATGAGCAATTCAATCCACCAATTGGGAAAATCTTTCCAACTGGGAAACCTTGATGATTTCTGGTAAAATGCAATTTGTTCTTATTTTGCTGGAATACACGCATAGGAAGATGCATATTAACCCTACCTGCTAAGAATCAAGACAATCTATGAATCCTGGCTTCATGAACTGCATCACTCTCTGCAGATCAAATCTATTCATCCAAGAAGTTTAATTTTGTGAGACTTATCTTTATTTCCAATTAATTTTTGGTTTGAAAATGAAACCCAATCTTCTAAAGTATAACTAAGGCCTTTCCGCCCCTGAGATTAGTAAAGCTGACAGGATGCAACAAACAAACTGACTCAGACTTTGTTCTGAAGAACATACTGTTTAGGTAAAGGCTAAAGATGTGTTAAACTACATAAAGTGTAGGGCTGCAACCAACTAATCGATTAATCAGTAATAATCTTATGATCGATTAGTTGGTTGGATCCCCTAGCTCTCTCCTCCATGCTCGGAGGAGGGCACAGCAAGCAGTGAGCGGGTGCAATAGCCAGCCTGTTATTGGCTATTGCAATTTGAAATGGCCAATAGCAGGCTGGCTATTGCACCAGCTCACTACCTGCTGTATTTACATTGAGCTGACATCTGCGGAATCTTGCCACTGACAGCTGTAATTCCCTGGCTGAAGATATTCAAGCGATCACAATACAATTATTAAAATATATATTAAAAGGTGGGCAAAAAGTAAATTTTCATATTCAGCCTGACAAATTCTGCTGCGGGAATTGCGTTACAGTGCAATTCATTCCAATGCCACCCCAAGCGTGTCTCCCACCCACAGGGTGATCGCCCGCACTGGAACGCACGGTACCACAATGCTGTGCTTTCCAGTGCAGTGCGATTGCAAAAAATTGTGCATGCAGTTTTATTCTGAAGTAAACTTTATGTTTGTAACACTGCATTTGTGTAATTTATTTTAAATTAAGGATGGTATTAATTTTTTTTATCTGATTAAATCGGGGAAAAAAAATCCGCCAACTAATCGATTATGAAAATAATTATTTGTTGCAGCCCTAATAAAGTGAGAACAGAGAAAACCTAACTGGGGACAAAAAGGGGAATCTCTACGATCACATATAAGCAGTGACCATTATAGTACAAAACCAAAATATGTCCACAAAAAGGGGACATTCCTTTCTTTATAAAGTGACTAAACACAAAGGCAAGGAATAAAGTAATCTCAGATGTTTACTGCTCTCGAGTTTTAGTATGTGTTAAACCTGGTCAACTCAAACATTTTGCTATGAAACATTTGAGTCTTCCCATTCTGTGTATACCTGCACTTGCTATTCCCAGGGCAGCCCTAAAATCTCACACATGTAACCTCCTGGGAACACACAAAAAAAATAAAAAACCCAATAGTTAAAAGTAGTAAGAACATCAATGTTCTCCACGACACAGGAAGCCACATTCTCACAGGAACACAACTGTACTGCGTAAGAATTCAACTCTTCGTGTCCAAAATCCATTTTTCATTACTTACACAATGCAGGGGTTATCCTACTTTTTTCAGTTACACAGAGGCCAAGTCATTGCTGCTTACATCATTAAAATACAGGCAAATGAAGCTATGAAATAAAGAAAGCCTGCAAAAGAGAAACATGCAAAGTGCAATGACGAATAGAAAGAACCAAATGAAAACGTATATGACTAGTTGCTATGAGCTAATGCACATCAATGCTGATAAGCTCAAGTGGGATCATCAAACAAAAACCTGCCAAGCACTACATGCATCTTAACCAGTGACCCCCAAACTGCGGCCCATGTCATTTTAACTATTTATGGCCTCTGTTTATTTATCAAATAAATAAGACATTACATGCACTATAAAGGCTTTTTCTTCCTATATCATACTGTAGGAATTATCTGTGACTTGTATGAGTGGTAACAACACCACCAAGGGATTGAAGACAGTATGCAGTCCGTTCCATTAACCCTTTCACTGCCTTGCCCTCCAGGACACTTTTAACCTCAGCTGGCCACACCATTTTTGCAATTTCTCCCATTGTTTAGATTTTCGCTGCATTGCTAAGGTTTGTAAAATACCCCTCAAACCATATCTTTTCTGAAAGCACAGGCCCAGTAGAATAAAAGGATGGTGCTACTAATTTTGTAGGTCCTCAATATAAACCAATAAAAATACACAATAAAATTGATAAAGGCACACTAAAATCAGTATCACTGCACAAAAAAAATAAGACTAAATCTAAAAGATAAAACTGTATTGAGTTAATAAATAACAAATATTTGTTATTTGTTTTTACACAATGGTAAAAAAAATGAAGTAACGCAAAACTGTAAATAAGCGACTTATGTTAAAAATCTTTTGCTCACTGTGCTGGTGTGTGTTGTAATAAATTGATACAGGCGTACATTTAATCACAACACAGCGTATCACAATGCACGCCAATGCATCACAACACTTTGCCATGCGCTGCCACAGTTAAATTAATGTCATTTTTAACAGAAAAAAAAGAAAAATCAAGCTCTGCGATGCGTTCTAACAACGCACAACAGCGCATGGCTTACACCACAATATGGTGCACACTGTTGCACATGTATGTTATCTGTGTGTGTGTGTGGGGAGGCGGGGGGGGTGTTTTATGTATTTGTTATTTGCTTTAACTGTTGGGGGGGCTTCAGGGAAATGTCAGAGATCTAAACAGACCACTGGCATTTTCTTCTTGAAATAGAAAAAGAAATTGAGGACACAGAGTCCTCTATCTCTGTTTCTGCAGCCTCTGTTCTAAATGAATGGAAAGCACTCAGTACAGAGGCTGCCCATTTATTCACAAACTGGTGATTTAAATATTTACTATCATCCAGTTATGAATGGGTAGAAGCCTCTTTACTGAGTGACATTACCCATTCAGAAATGTATGAATGAACAGGAAGTGATTTAAAGCACTTCCTGTTCATTCATAACTGGGGACACCTAGTACTATGTGTCCCCAGTTGTTTACAAACATTGGAGTGATCAGATCTGCATACAGAGGATCGGTAACTATCACAGATATTTACTAATCCTCCGCTCGGTCATCCGCAGAGCTGCTGTTATCCTAAAACTGACAGGATGACAGCGGCTCCGCTCTCCTCCCCGCTCGCTGCTCTCTCCTGCCGCTCAGGCATCCTGATCAGTGGCTCCCTCCTCCGCCCCTCTGCTGGCCATTTCTCCTCAGATCCCCGCTGCCTCATCCCATACAGACATGGAAGAGCAGCGGGGATCTGAGGAGAAGCATGGAGTGGCTCCAGGCGGAGAGGAGACGATGACAGATGCTGGAGGTGGCGCGCCTGAATTTTTGGTTAATAGCCGTCATCATGATGACAGCTATTATTTTAAAGGGGGCTGTTCTGGTGTATGTTCATGGTCGCTAAAGCGACCATAAGCCTATAGCAGAAGAGAGAAAGCCACCGATGTAAGGTTTACTCACGTGGCCAGCTGGAAACAGTTGTGTTCCGCCGTAAGCCTTATGTCAGTGGCAGGGAAAGGGTTAAACCACGGGACTCTCATCAGACTAGGACAATTGGCATTTCAAACACCTATTGACCTCTAGACCAAAGGATCTGGTGAGTAAGCTACAGTTTTGGGTGGAGGTTAGCTTCAATTCTGACACTTTCTGTAGTAAAAGAATAGAAGCAGAAAGTTGCTGATGTTATCTGTTTGGTATATTGAATTGTATATCATGCTTGTGAGATGCTGGTGGTCAGAATGTTTAAGTATCAAAGTATTAAAGGAGAACTATGGGGTCCTCCCGTCACCCTAAGCTCAATAGCGCAAGCTGCAGCTCGCGGTATACTGACATGCCGCAGCTGAAACGGATCCCGACAAATATATGGATACGCCCAGCTGCGTGAGTGACAGCTGGCTCTGCCTATCTAGAGGCAGAGCCAGCTGTACCCGCCCCCTCCCCCGTCCATTCCGCCAGTCAGCGTTGGAGGATCGGAGAGGTGGAAATCCAGTCCCATCCCTGTCACGGCTTTCTGCCGTGACAAGATCGAGAAGTGAGCGAACGCCGGTATGTGTTTGCTCACCTCCCGATCTACTGAGCCGACCTGTGACAGTCTCATTGTCACAGGTCGGCTAGAACTATGAGGATGGAGTGATAAGCAGTCACCTCATAGTTCTCCTTTAAGTATTGACATACTGACACCGCGACTGATCAGAAACACGCGATGATCTGCTGTTTATGTGTTTTTACTAAAGCACCATGTAACTTGCATTATTCTTCTTAAAAACCAAAAAATTACCTGAGACTAGTACATATTAGGAGGTACCGTTCAGGGTTATAATCTCTAAAGAGTCCGTGCATGACTAATATGGGGGCTGCAAGATCGTGGCCATTAAGCCAAACACTTCATATTTTCACAAATGTTTGAGGACTGCCTCTGCGACAGTAAGTAAGATTTTCTATAGCATTAAGTTGACATTGTCTATCCAAAAACAGGTTTGGGTGACTGGGGAGATAAACCATATTGTGCTATTGTTTGTCTGGCTAAGTACAGGGTTCAAATTACTGCCAGTTCTATGTTGATATCAAAGAGGACTTTCAATATAGCAAGAATACCCATGTTATAATATCAAACTTCAAAACATGTGAATGAATCCAATGCCGCAAGATACACTTAGGCCATAACAGGGTGTTTCTATGGAAAAGGCGATACATTCCCAAGGCAGTCCAGGAAAAACACAGCCACTGCAAGAGGTTCAATCGCCAGAGCAAAAAAATAAGGGTGAAAGTGGGCGAGCGATCATGTGATGTCATGTGACCGTGCTAACCAATGAGAATTATGAGCATTCCATAGTGCAAGGCTGGGAAGTGCGGTGTACAGATCGCTACACAGACAGACATGTAAGTGCAATGAGGGCCTGTGGAGGTGGCAGGTTGCTGTGGGTAAGTTAATTTTTTCAGTTTGTGAGAAAGTAAACTTACCCCTTTACTATCCTGCTACTGTCAGCATTCCAATCAACAGCTCACACTCCCTGAGTAGCACTGATGATTGGAGCAGTGTGCAGGGGACATGCGGGACCGCTGGAGTCCCAGACAGCAACACTCTCTGTTGAGCAGGGGCCTGGCTCTCCAGCATACTACTAATAAAGGGTATTTTCAATGTTTTCTGTAGCAAATAGAAAGAAAACAAATAAAAAAGCCTAACTGCACTACAGTAATAAAATCGGGAGGTTCATTTGAGCTTTGATTTACTTCATTGGTAATGTTACCTCATTAATCTTATGGCAAGCTGGGCAGTTCTGTCTTGATCCTTTCTTAACAGCAGATGCTTCATTCATGACATGCCTGTTTAGTAACACAGTATATATGGCTGCCAGTGTTTGCCTAAACTGCAGCACAGGACTCATAAATGGCATTCATGTGTAATGGCACAGAATGTGTGATATTATCACTCACCAACACCCTTCATTCAGGGCAATCATGTTTAGTTAAGCAGTATTTTTGGTGTCGGCATTTGTCCACTGTACAGCAGAGGCCTTATACATGATATTCAGGTATAGAGATTCAGTATATGTGGTGTCAGTGTTTGTCCACCGGTCAGCAGAGGCACTATGCATGGCAAACATGTGTAGTGATGCATTATGTGGGGTGTTAGTGTTTGACCAATAATCAGCAGAGGCCTCATAAATTCATGTCTTCAGGTCTGGACAGTGACAGAGAATCTCGGCAGGGAGCTCCAGGTGCTATAGTCATTTCATACAGGGCATTTAAGCGTAGAGAGTCAGTATTTATATTGGCATTGCATTTCTACTTCACAGTGTAGCCCTCGTCTATTAGTCTTATTTGGGTGACAAGCATTGTGCTTATATGCTTGTACAATAGATAGGACTTCATACTCCGCTTTACATACAGAAAATCTATTTTGTAACATCAGTGTTTTCTATGCTTCTGCTTTGATGAAAATAAATGTGGTCAGAAGCTTCATAAGAACCTAAGAATATACAGATTCCACAGATGGTCCTAACATCACCTTACTAAGTTTTACAGGTTCTACTCGCTGGACAGGATGGAACCATTTCGAATATTTCAGAGATCACTTTCAGTTTCCTTCTTCCGAAAGGTTCCGCTCTCTCCAGATACAGAATTTTATTGGGTCTATTGCCATAGCTCGTAGAGAAGGAGTAATATGTACTCCTTTCAAACTCAAATTCAGAGATGCATCACACAGTGCAGGTGTCATATCGCTGCTCTATTCACATATTCTTGATTCCCCCTCAACTCTTCCGCCCTTGAACGTCAATAAAAAGAAATCTGACTTTGGGGTGTTCTAAAGCTAAAAGAGACCTGGACAAAGATCTGGGAAACTTCAACATCATGCTCTAAAACTATAAAGCGATTTCCAGATGGAACTTTGTACCAGTGAGGGTGGCAAGGGCTTTTCCTGGGTCCTCCCCACACTGCTTCTGTAGCTGTTCTGAACCAGGGACCTACATACACATATGGTGGCATTGCCCAGTGGCCAGAGCCCTGTGGTCAAAGGTGTATAGGCATATAGCTATTATACTGGGTCACCCCATAGATGCTGATCCCAGTGAGGCCCTACTCAACAAGAAGCCCAATAATAAATCGAAACACTGTTTCAAGTTACTTGAGTGACCCCGAAACGTTGCAATAAGTATGTTTTTGCATGGACATCATTAAATAGACGTTATTCTATCTACTATTGGAGTGCCGTTGTCCATAATTGTTTTTAAAAATTATAGATGGCACCTAATTTTTGAGGTATTGGTAGAACATTTTCAAATTCAACTCACTTTCTAAAACATTCCAGAAGACTACTACTTTCTCTATTGAAGAACATGTATATTATGGTGGAAGGAGTTGCAACCTTCAACTCTCTCCTCTTGGATCCAGATAATAAACAACAGCTTAACAATGCAAAGGCTAACATATCAAAACTTGGTAATATGCTAAAATATACTATACATAAATTGATATGTGTATATATATATATATATACACACACACACACACACACACACACACAGGTGTGGAATTCCTATCGCCCGACGCCACACGCGTCAAAGCCGCACTGCCGCGCCAAACCGTGTATCCAAACCTCTGTTATTATCCTTAGTGGTGAGACAAGTTGTTTTACATGCTGGTTTGTGAGTGTGCCATGATGCCTTTCTACTGTTTTACTGTTCAAAGCCCATTTCGTGTGCACCTTACTGTATAACTGGTGACAAATTGTTGAGTGCGTTTGTCGTTTGTTTTGCTTGACCGATTTGGTGCAGCGACGCATGGGGTTTCTCAGCTGCCATTGGGATGTGCGGGATCCCTTGTGTGTTCCTGTGCTTTTAAGGAGGCTGGGCTTCCTCCTGACAAACCTGCACCCAATTTGAAATCTTCCGCCCCCCATGTGCTCCAAGATGGAGACTCTCATAGTTTAGAGTTAGGACCGCACTATAAGAGGTGCCTTGGCGCGGCAGTGCGGCTTTCACATCCTCTGCAGAAGACGTGTATCCAAACCTCTGTTATTATCCTTAGTGGTGAGACAAGTTGTTTTACATGCTGGTTTGTGAGTGTGCCATGATGCCTTTCTACTGTTCTCTTACACACACACACACACACAATGGACATTAAAGGGTAAGTTCATTTTCCCAGGTAATATGGAAAAATAAAATTACCCGATGAAATCTAGCCCCGTCTCTCCCAAACCGCCACCCCCCTGGCTATACATACCTTTCGGCGAACAATCCCTCCCCTCCGCCAGTATGGGTGTACTATCTGTACCCCGTACTGCTGTCCAGCGCAGTCCTCCCCTAAGCATTTTGAATTTCGCTCGCAAATTGCAAGCACTCATTGGTCAACGTGGTCAGATGACTGCGCTGACCAGTGAGAAGCGCTATTTAGCACAGTGAAATATGTTTTGATTAGGGGTGCAAGATAATAGTATAATTGCGATATCGGGTATTTGGCCAAGTGCTCGTACTCACCCAAATGCTCCGATACCTTCCCTGATATTGGAACTTACGTCGAGATGAAAATTTCCTCTGACTGGTAGGGGAACATGGAGCCAGCTTCACGTGCAATCAGGAAGCCGTGTGGTAAGTAATGAACTGCCTCCTGGTTTTCTGATTGGCCGGGAAGCCGGCTCTTTGCTGATTGGCTGGAAAGCTGGCTTCCTGGCCAATCAGCATCGAACCAGCTTCCCGGTCAATCGGGTCATTACTCGCCGCCCGGCTTCCTGATTGGCCAGGAAGCAGATTTCCCAGCCAATCACAATCAAGCAGGCCAAACAACATGGAGCAGGCTTCCGTGGCAATCAGGAAACCGGGCGGGATGTCATTACCCGCTGCCCGGCTTCCTGATTAAAAAGGGAAGCCTGCTCCATGCCAGCGGAAGCACCGGTATTCGTTTTCAGTGTCGGCGAGATTGGAAAGCAAAATATCGGCACTCGATACTGAAAAACCGGTATTGGTGCATCCCTAGTTTTTTGTATCAGGACAAGTAGATTGTCATGAAGGACATGTAGATTTGGCCCCCGCTTTAGCCCTTGGACAAGTAGTTTTTTTTTTACATTTCCACACCCCTGATACATACATGCATATATATACATATACACACATACATATACACACACACAATATTTAAATTACAAATAAAGGGTCCAGTAAAACATTTGTAACTCAGTGCTATATTACTCACCATACTGAGCCTGCTGCCATGCAAGAGCAGAACAAAGTAACGCTAAACTTTTCCCGCTTCCAGTGGGACTTTCCAGCAAACAGTGTTGTTTGCAGTTCAATCCTCTCACAATCTGAGTAAACAAAAGGAAATTCTGTATTAATAAATGAAACAAAGGTAGTGTTACACTGCAATGGAAAAACAAGTTAATTCTTCTAAGCACACAACAAATTCTTTTAAATACCGACTTTGTCATATAAACTGAACATCATTTATAATCAGTGGAAAACAGATGAGGTAGATGTGTAATCCATGTGAGGTGATGCTGCCATCTTGTGGCCTGAATTCAAATGACTGAAAACAAACAGATGCAGTGTACAAGCACTTCCTAGTTATAAAACAGCCAGAGATTTACAATGTAGTCTGGTTTTAGACTTCATGCATTTAATGTGAGTTTGTTTCAGGCACAGATTTTCCAGGTGTGAACATTTGGTGTAGTAAAATGACAGCTAAAGCTTTTTTCTTTCCCTGGTGTTTTAGAAGAGCCATTATAACACCATCATCATCATAATAGTATTTATCACCATCACAACGTAGCATTTATTGTAATAGGAGTATAAATTGTGCCTGAGGATTAAAGTAAAGTGGTCAGGCTAAAAGTGTAGTCTAGGGGTTAAGTGCATGTCAAAGGTTAGATGTAAGATACATAAATGTTAAAAGGTCATTAGGTGATATATAAGTGTGAAAAGTGACAAAAGTTATTTATGCTAAAAACCCGTATGCTCAAATTTCTAACTGGTAACTTGTGCCCCTAAGATATGCTTTTTTTTGTCCCCTTTCTCCTGTGTATTGCCAGTACTAGGCAAAACATGGGAAAGACACCTGATGTGTTCAAAATGTTATAGATTTATGCAAACACTATATACTATGGTAATTGGAACTTTATTCTAGAAAGACAAAACAAACATCAATAAAAGCAGATATATATTTAAAAAAAAGTTTAAATAGAATTAGTACAATATATAATTTTGTCTTGCCATCGTTCCCTAAAAGAAGTAGAAAAGGAGCACTCTGGATGAAATAGGGAGGCCCTATCAAACTATTGCAGAGCACATGCTTACAGCAAACATGCTGAGCATATAACATGTGAGCACAAACCTCATATCAATAGGCTGCAGGAGACTGCTTCACTGACCAAGTTGTTCTGCTGCCGCATCAGTGATAATAGGTCTGCTTGAGATGTCTGGCAGGGGCACCTGGATCATAACACTGTCTGCACAACATAAATGCTTTCCATACATACATTTTAATCTATTGTGTATGTAACTGCTTGCCTGTAGTTCAGCTTTAAGAAATCTGTCAACACAGGACCACTTTGCAAAGATAAGTACATGCATTACATAGTTAAATAGTATTTGAGGTTGAATAAAGACACAGGTCCATCGAGTTCAACCTTCTTGTGTAAAGGTGCCCACACACCTTGCGATAATCGTACGATAATCTCGGGAAATCCCGCGATTGTACGATTATCGTAAGGTGTGTGGAAGCCGTGCGACCTCTACTACTGTAAGGTCGCACGACTTTTATCTTACGAACATGTTTAAAAACCCGCCGAGAATCGTACGATTTTCGTCGGGTGTGTAGCATGTTCGTAAGATAAAAGCCGGACGGCCGGTGTGCGCAAGCGCACACTGCCCGTTCGGCATTGCGGTCATCAGAAGCCCGCCCCTCAGCGGGGCGGGCTTGCGATCATCTCAAGTACGATCTGCCTGTCCAAGATAGGCAGATCGTATGTTTTTTTAAGTACCTTACAACCATCGCAAGACAAAAGTCTTGCGATGGTTGTAAGGTGTGTGTCCAGCCTAAGTGTGTGTAGTGAGTGCATGTGTGTATATGAGTCCCTTTGTGGTCTTAGGCTTTAAGAGTACCTGTATGTTACGGTCTGTGAGGAAGGAAGGTATTCTAGTACATCTTTTCTTTATTAATGTTTCTTTTTTCCCTGTAAACCTGTCATGAGAGACATATGAGGGCTGCCTTTTCTTTCCACCATTTGAAAATACTAGATGCTTGGTGGTTATACCAACCCACTGCTTCAAATGTTAGGCAAACTGGATTTGTTGCATTCCTTCATTCTACTGGTGCTCAGGGACACCCTTATATCTCTAACACAATACCAGGACTTTAACAACTTATTGGTGTTTCCATTTGGGATACAAGGCCGTGTCCATGCCCCAATACTAAGAAAGCCAGCATTTGCATACTGGGTGAAGGCACTTGGGGTGTGTTTTTGAAGTGCTGATTTATAAAAAGAGGGTATGTGCTCACCTTCTATGCCTGCTTTTTGGTTAGTATTCTTTTTGCTGTACAAGTGAATGTTGATTTATATGATTTGGATTTCAAGAAAAAGGTTTTTACGGTGAATACAAATATTCTATTTTCTTTCTCATCCATTGAGAGACACAGGAAGTCATAAACCACTGGGACATCCAAAGGCAGTCCAACTGAGTGGTAAGCAAAACAGCAAACAGCCACTAACAGGCCCAACCCAAACAACAGGAACTAGGGACTGCCTGCAGCTAAATGAGACGTTTGAAGGACCTTATGCCCGAAGCTGGCATCAGATGAGGCCCAAACATCCACCTGGTAGAACTAGGGGGCAGCCTTACAAATTTAGATGACAATGTCCTGATACTGTAAGCCCAAGAGTCACTCACAGTCTAAGTAGAATGCCTATTCCTTGCAACCATAAGCTTGAATGATCTGAGCCACCTAAAGATGGTGGAACAAAAGGAACCAGGGTACCCTTCTGGTGGTCCATGTGGAATGGCAAAAAAGACAATCAACCTTTCTGAAAGAAAAAAAAGATAGGTAGACTCACTCAGTCCGAACCACATCCAGACAACACCAAGAGCAACGCCTCCTTGCGAGAACAAAAAGGGCCCATTTGAAAATAAAGCTGCCAGTTCAGACGCTCGCCTCACAGAGGTGATGGCTACAGGAAAAACCATCTTGTGTGGTAAAAGTAGAGAAGAATGTCTCTAGAATGTCAGAGGAAGCTACATGGCAAAGTCCCTATACTAAGGTCTTATTTAAAGAGGGAGGCCAATGTTTCCTGAAACAGAAAGGAAATGTGAGAAACCATTTAGATATTGCTGAGAATGATGAACTGGTCTAGACCCAGTAGAAGGAAAGAGAGGATTTGTCCAACAGAGTAGCTCCTGGAGGTCAAAGCCGGTAGAAGCCCCCACACACCAAAGTATGCTTTCCATGTCCAATGACAGACCTTGTGGGAAGTCAATTTCCTAGTTTTAGCTATCATAGGACCCAGAGATACTTCGATCCCTTAGATCCCCCAGTGGAAGAACAATCATGACCAGACCCAGATGCCCCAAATGATACATCAGTTCCAGTGACTTTTATGTGGATCTTAACGTTCAGGATCCACCCAAACCACTGTAACAGTCAGAGATGCATTGTCCTCACCAACACTGAAAAATGGCCAGGCCAGGAAGGGGGTGTAAACACTTGGTCTTTAAGGGGTTAGAGTGGTTTCAGTGGTAACCAGCAAACGCTGTGTCTGGCTTCTGACAAGCTACGTGTATTACTAGCATAGCGTGGAGGCCCGCTGTGCATCTTGCGTATCCTGTCAGCAGCGCGGCGCTGCAAGGATAGTCTGGTCATGCTGACTGGTAACATTTTTGACTGACTGGTGAGACACCCTAAAATTTTTCAAGCCCAATAGGTTAGTCTTTGAAACAGCAGAGCTGAGGAAAAGATGTCCATCCTCCTAGGACACTAGTAGGGTTGCTGGTAGTAAGAGGGGTAATGCTGGGCTGGCCTGCTGTTTTTTTGTGTGGCAGTGTCTAGTTCTCCAATAGTAGTATATGCCGAAGGTTTATTGCTACCTACAAATCAATGAGCCGCACAGACAGGGTCCAATTTTTAAACAATCTGAGAAGACTGGCAGACTTGGACAGAGATGAACAAATAAGCATAAAACATTTAAAAAACAATAAACCCTACTTAGCAGTCACTCTAGTAAATGTCACTTACCGAATTCATCATGGCAAGCTGTGATGGATAAGCTTTGCATGGGAATAAAATTTTTACTCCACCAATTGTATACTCTGAACGCAGAGAAGACATTTTTACTAGAAAAAAACAGAGACATGCATGTTCACATAGCTGTATTTGTTATATTTACATAATAATAAGGTACATGTAATGGCATAACATAACTATGTGCACATTCTGAAATGGTAGAAAGTAGCTTCCAAACCTCTAGAGCAGTCAGTACATTCACAGCCAGAAATACTATGTGCAATGGTTTGTAACTGGAAAAAAAAAAACCTTTTATCTGTCACAGCTGAAGTTCCCTTCAATCTGCTTTCTCTTGTGTCTCACATGCTCCACCTCTCAGGCACTACAGCTCCCAGGGGGAGACTTTCAGCAACAGAGACAGCGCTGTCACTTCAAAAATCAGTGCGTGGGACAAGGTGTGGCCAGGAGCTCAGGCTTGTTAATTAGCAGTGGCAATGCTGAGAGCCAGGCCACCTGCAACATTTTTTTCATCCCACTCTAGTGCGGGCAGTGCAGAATCATTGTCACACCATCACAGGAACCTGATTGACAACTTTACTGGCAGGATCAACAGATATTGGTGGAACTTTGCAGGGAGACTAAGAGAAAACCATAAGTGCAGATGTACTTATAATGAAGTGTTTGAGGTTGGGGGAGGTGGTGTGGTCTACAGACTATAGAGGGGCAGACAAGCAGACTGTGTACAGCAACCCAGATCGCTTGTACAAAACGGGCGCTGACTCCCCTGCTCTACATTTAGCCCTGCTTGCCCACAGCAGGGCTATATGTAGAACAAAAACGACTTCATGTCCCGGGCATTGGTGTGTTCACTGTTTTGCTGTATTGATTGATGAATTAGTACAATAAACAGGTATTGTAATTATTCTTTATTATGACAATTTTGAGACACTTCTTAGTAACTTTCTGTTCTGTATCATCACATTTTTTTTTTACATGCACCAAAGACTTTCTTCTTCCACAAGCTATGTGCACCATAAAACGTGGGGCCCTTATGTATAAGGTCTTGGGAAAGAAGTCAGCATATTGTCAGTGTACTAAATGTAATAGGCAAACAGAACAAGCTTTTTCCCATTTGTTTCAATACTCTGCTTCTGGGTATTATGGATTAATGTTTATCTATTCTCCTAATATCTTGGATCTAGTTTTCAATGGCTTTTAGAGCATTCATTGGTGAGGTGGAGGGCTTTTCCAGTTATTGCACAGAGGAGCAGAATTCCCAAGAAATTGTCCCGACAATGAAATTTGATGTTGCTCGTCCTAAGGATTTCTTCACGACCCCCCACTCCTAACCCCATCTCACTACTCTTGTTGAGATAAAATATTTCCTGCGAGCATGCAAAGGAGTTACATTCATGGGGCCTGGCCAATCAAGCGACCAAAGACTCAGGACCTGGAAAAAGACCAGGACAAAGATAAAAGTGTTGGCGAAGCAGAAGAGCACTGACCTCACATCACTGGTGGCAGATAAGACTGCCATAATGTGCTAATGTGCTGTGCATACTAGCACATTATGGCTCATAACTCCAGGGGTTTTTTTCTTACACAATTAATAACTGCTGTAAGTGTTCCTGTGGTGACGACTTTAATGGTGCTAAATAGCAGCAGATATGGATATCAGGCTACTACAATCAGACAATTCACAGAGCACACAGGGATCCCCAGAAGTTTGGGTGGTCTAGTCTGCGAATCTCAATGAGACAAGAAATAGGGCCCGCCCCCTTCCATGATTGCCCAGCGTAGTGTGGGCCCGCCGTCTCGACCACAGACGCTACGTGAGATATACACTAGAGCTCTGTAGGATCCAGGACAAGGTATGTACATGTACAAGCAGTCATTTTGTTAGATCAGCTGCCAATGGCTCACATGCTTTATAAGGCATGTTATAATCCAGATCAGAGCTTTAAGAGTCATTTCACAAGTCCGCAGGGATAATTTCCTTTCTGTCACAATCCACAACAACAGTATAATCCAAAAATCTGTACCAGGAGTCCTGTGATGAACTACAATTTCACGTGTAGTTTACTAATCTGTATCAAGATTGTAGTCCATCACGTGAGTGAGCTTGGAGCGGTGACTACTTTACAACACACACAGGGACCATGGGAAACAAAAGTAGCCACGCTCCAGAAGGAAGGACAGTGTCGGCACCAATTCAGAGATGATTTGAGGGTCTACAGCTGAGTGATACACAAATAAGATACATTTTTGTTATTAGTAAAGGTACTTCAATGTATTTTAAAGATTTAACTCCTGAGTTTAGTGTCACTTTAACATTACAAAATATATCAGTTGCTAGGTCTGCTTTCAACTACGAAAAAGTCACTGTCCTGGTAAAAACATGAAGGACAGGAGTTCAGATTCTGCTTGGTGCATGCTTGTTCTGTCTTATCAAAGCAGACCTTTACCCATATCTTTGAACACATACTTCTAGATAATTGCAGGCTTTGTATTCTGTATACCTTATTTCTCTTTTCTGCCCCAGTTTTCTGAAAGTGGCTATGTTTACTAAGGGCAAATTACTAGATCTCCCTTTACTTCCTGGAACTCTGGCACATGTGACTAGGACTAAGGATGGGCTCGGGCGTGTTCGTTGCTCCACGTGCCGAGCTCGCCAGGAAGCTGACAGCGTGCAGCTCCAATCACAGGCACTGAGACATTTCCCGATCTCTGCAGCTGTGGACCGGGAACATGTCTCAGTAGCTGTGATTGGCGCTGCCAGCTTCCTGGCGGGCTCGGCGCGTGGAGCTGCAAACACGCCCGAGCCCATCCTTAACTAGGATGTGTGACCATGCACCTCATCTCTGGGGAGGAAAATGCCTTTCCCTGAGATCTCATGAGATTTCCCAGCAATGCTCTGGTGATGTAATGCATCACTCTGCCAGAACTGGACCAGGAAGTAGATGAACTCTATTTGTAAGTAAATGCAAATCATGTTTAGCTAATGAATGTAAGATGATTTCATGTCAGCATGCAGAGCTGCATCCTGATGTGATTCTTAGTGAAAGGGGGTAAAGGTCCACTTCAAGGTCTTATTCACACAATCACAGCGCGTCAATGCGCATTATGCCTACTGTCCATGAGCGTTGCGTTAAGCCAACACATTCCTTTACTGTCAACGCACCAAAAAGATGCATTGGGGTGCAACTCAGAATAAATGGCACTGCATTGCAGGAATGCATGCAACATGCATTCCTGCAAAACACGATTGTGTGAATGGGCCCTAAGTGACAAAGGCAGAAAAAAAAAGACACCCATACTGTAATCCTCACAGGCGGACTTTATTCATTACCGCACATTTAGGGCCCATTTACACCAGGTGCACTGGCAGCCTTGTCCAACGCAGTCCCAGAACAAAAACCTGGATTTCATTTGGCACGCAGTACTCTTCTTCAGCGCAGCACGGTGCGATCAACTACAACCCCATCACACCACACTGTGACCGATACAACTTAATGATATGTCATTTGTGACATTTCAATATCATTCTAAAAAAGAAAACAGTGCAATGCGTCAGCACTGCTCCTCCAACCCTGGTGTGAACCAGCCCTAGGACAACCCATTTATTTGAAAATGCACCACAACAGATGGAAGATCGGGCATGCACTGTTTCTTGTAATGCATTGGAAATGAATGGCAACACAATGCATGGGTGTGAATGGGCCCTGCACATAATCAGTATGAGAGATGCCTATATACCACAAGCCCCATAGGCTTTGGTGTATTCAGTGACTGGACGTGTATCCATACCATGTAGTCCAGTTTATTATGGAAACAATGAGCGCTTTCTCTGCCATTGACAGTTAACTTTAGGAGGGCCAATGTGCCATACCTACCAGCACTGCTGATACGCCACTCGTGAGTCTGCTTACATCCGGGAACCACACAGAACGATTCTTCCCGGGTCTATTCTGCCCCGCCTCCCTTCCAGCTCCCCGCCAATAGAACGTGTAATTGCAATGGACCAATCGTTGTGGGACCTTTCTTCGCACGCAGTGAAGTGTCAGAGGGGAGCTGTGATTGGTTGGCGGGGGTGTCGCTCTTGCTCCTGCTGGGAATGAGGAACTGTGTGATAGTTGCTGTACGGTGTAGCTGGATTGTAACACGTTGTAACTTTTTTCTTATTTATATTGTGATATTATATATAGAAAACAATGGAGGGGAAAGGTGATTTTTAATCTAAATAAAATAGGAGGTGTCCTTGCTTCTGAAAAAGGTTGGTTGCCTGGTATTCTCTGGTTTCGATGCGTTGTCAGTGGCCTGAGGGCTTGTTCACACCATGTCCGAATCATGTCCAGACCGGAACCAAAGAAGTATCCCTATGGTATTTCTGGGCTTTGTTCACACTAAAAAAAATACAGCTTGTCTCATTTTTCTGTGGTCTGGAACACATGCAAACGCACTGGACCACACCTGAAAGGCCATTTTAAGCTAAAAAAAAAAATGAAAAACACTTCAAGGTTGTAAAGCGACAAAACGCAATGCACCACGTTCCGGATCTGGTCCGGAAAATGATGTGAACCTGGCCTGAAACAGGTGTGCATTTCAGGAAACTAAGGCTGGCCATACGGTGTAGATTTTCATACAAACGTCCATAAATCTCTTCAGAACGTTCAATCATGCCATTGTGTGATTTTAACATTCGATTTTGTAATGAATAGAACAGCCTTTCTAAACCAGGGGAACTCTGATGTGAAGGGAGGACTCTAATATATAGGGGGGGCTCCAAGTTTGAGAGAGGGGACTCTGATGTGAAGGAGGGCTGTGATATATAACTAGGGTTGCCACCTGTCCAGGATTCACCCGGACAGTCCTGGTTTTGAATGCTGTGTCTGGGTTTCATGGCACCAGAAACCCGGACACAAGATGTCAGGCAGACAGGGGCAACCAAAATTAAGATGGGGGCTACTTGCCCCCCCACTGAAAATAGTCTCAACTGTGATATTTACATCTGAATGGGCGGCGCTATTTACATATGAAAAAGGCACCACTCCATTCTCCCAAAAAAAGTGTCTGCGCATCACTTGAGTGTTCGGGTTTCGCTTGAAGAAAAGGTGGCAACCCTATATATAACGGGCTACAAGTTTGAGAGTGGGACTTTGATGTGAAGGAGGGCTGTGATATATAACGGGCTACAAGTTTGAGAGTGGGACTTTGATGTGAAGGAGGACTTCTGATGTAAAGGGGGGGCTCCAAGTATGAGAGGAAGGACTCTGATGTGAAGGGAGGACTCTGATACAGTATATAGGGGGGCTCCAAGTATGAGAGGGAGGACTCTGATATATAGGGGGGGCTCCAAGTATGAGAGGGAGGACTCTGATGTGAAGGGAGGACTCTGATACAGTATATAGGGGGGCTCCAAGTATGAGAGGGAGGACTCTGATATATAGGGGGGGCTCCAAGTATGAGAGGGAGGACTCTGATGAGAAAGAGGGTTTCTGATGTGAAGGGGGGCACTGATGTAAAGGGGGGGTACCAAGTTTGAGAGGGGAGACTCTGATGTGAAGGGAGGGCTCCGATATAGGGGGGCTCCAGGTTTGAGAGAGAGGACTTTGATGTTACATAGTTACATAGTATTTGGGGTTGAATAAAGACATACTGTACGTCCATCAAGTCCATGTATCGTCTAGAAACACGGAAACATGGCTATTTATTCCCTCCCCGATGTCATGAATGAATAGGTTGAACAGTATCGGACCCAGCACAGATCCTTGAGCCACTTGTTAAGCACCGGTAGTATCTCTGAGAAAACTACTGTGGAGGTCCTTTCTTTCATCCTAAAGCTGCCCTCCTCGCTGGAGCAGTCCCTCCCCCTCCGTGAAGAGAGGACTCTGATGTAAGGGGGGCTCCAAGTTTGAGAGAGGGGACTCTGATGTAAAGGAGGGCTTCTGAGGTGAAGGATTTTTGTGTTTTTTCACAGGCTTTACACCACGGGTTGACTCAAGGTATTGAAGCCAAAGGGTCAGCATGACAACCAGTTAAAGATGAAGTTTTGTTTATTTTTATACTGGAGGGGAATGCAGCACCAGACACGTAATGTGCCTCTAATGAAGTGTATTCCATCTCCTGCTGGCTGCTGCTTAGTGTAAACTCCCTCCATGATGCTGAATACTCCCCACAGAAGTGATCTTCCAGCAGGGGTTACTATCATCGCCACCCATCCACCCTTCCTCCTCTCTCACCCTTTCACAGAACTCTTAGGTTTCTCTCACAGAACACAAAGCGTTCTGTGAATAGAGGAAGGGAAGATGAACGACAGGATCCACCTTCTCCAATCATAGAATACTCGTCATCCTGGGAAAAAATAATACAATTTCAGTCAATGGGTGAGAGAGGAGGAAGGGGAGGGCGAGCTGCACTTTTTTTTTAAGCAAGTGGCCGCACGTCCGGAGACAACACTCACAAAAAGCTTTATCCCATCAATACGGTTCCATGCTCCATGTTCTCTGTCACTAAGCCCTTATGTGTGAAACGTGTTAGAGGGGTTGTGCCTAGACAGGGACTGCAACATGGACTCGTAATGATGGAATAAAGCTTTTTGAGAGCAGTGTTAACAAACGAGGCAAGCTCGTGTGGTTGGCCCCCAGTTTTTCCGAGGCTGTTGGATCCTGGATTGGGAGTTATGGATTGGTGGAAGAATATCTACCCTGCTGACTGATGCCTCCCAGTTGCAGCTGCTGATCTTAACCCCAACAGATGCAGAAGATCACCTCTGTGGGGAGTATTCAGTGTCAGTGGAAGGAAGATTTCTACAGTAAGCAGCAGCAAGGAGGACATGGAATACACTTCAATAGATGTTAATTGAAGTTAGATGTTCAATAGATGTTAAGGTAACTTTTCACTAGAAAAAAAAAACAGCTTTAACTAGCATGTTAAAAGATAATGGCAGCCTCCATGTTTGCTCATGACAGTGTTTACATGAGTAGTTCTTTGAACAAAATATTGCCATCTACTTCCAAATCCAGGCCTAGATTCACTTTTTGAGAACAGTGTTGCAATTGTGAACACACAGAATTATGAGTGTATAAAAAATCTCTCACGGGTGTATGTATAGCCAAAACTTCTTCTTAGGTTTGGATACGAGGAAGAGTTAAACCTCCTCTCAGTTTACTTTTTTCTGCGTTTGCCCAATTGTGGATATTTCTCTATACTTCCTGCCCTGGAGACTGAACAGGAAATCTCTCTAAAGTTAGGAAAATCCAACTTAGACAGTTATCACCAGAATATGTGTCCTCATTAGCTTTGCCATCACCTTTGGCTTGCTGCAGTGTGGTGAACTGCGGTGCGATCCAGTGCGCTGTGAAAAAATGCAGCACGTCACACCAATGTTGTGGCATGAGCTGGGCCATAGAAAGAAAACAATTGTTTTCTATGTGCCTGAGCGGTGTTGATTACCTCTGTCCTTGCTGGCACTTCCGATCCCACTGTGTCTGCATGCGTTCACAGACTTACTTTGTGTCCTTCCTCATCTTCCGGCCGAGAATCCGAACTGCGCATGTGCCCGCCCCAAGATCCTTTGCGGCCGCACAAGCAGTTCCGGATTCTCGGCGCGGGAGCGCCCAGCAATAACGAGGTAAGTTTAAACCGCTGTTAAAGCGGATTTTTTAAAAGACAAAAAAACTTTTGCCTATATCTACTGCTTGCTAGCAGTAAATATAGGCCAAAAAAAAACCGGAGGCTTTAGAACCCCTTTAATAGTCCTTAAAAGAACTATGGGGTCAGTGTTTTTCCCCATAGTTCTCTTAAGGGTCATGGGAGGACATATACTAGCTTCCTCCTGTGACCCAAAGGTCAGTATATCGTGGGCTATTGCCCACGATATACTGAGAGCCCCGCAGTCGGGACAGATCCCGACAATACTGTCTGGATCCACCCAGCTACGTGAGTGACAGCTGGCTCTGCCTACCTAGAGGCAAAGCCAGCTGTGTCTGCCCCCTCCCATCTGTCCCTCCAGTCAGCGCTGGAGGATTGGAGCGGGGAATCCTTGCAGGGAGCCGTGACTGACGATCACTGCTCTCTGCAGGGAGATGATCGAGAAGTGAGCGAGTGACGTTATGTGTTCACTCACTTCCCGCTCTATTGAGCCGACGTGTGACAGTCTCATTGTCACACGTTGGCTCGAACTATGAGGAGGAGTGATTTTCACTCACCTCATAGTTCTCCTTTAAGTAAGCATAAAAAATACATTAAAATCCTAATGGTATAGGTCTGTGGTTAAAAGCCCAAGAATTTCCAAAAGTTATTAAAAGTTATTCCAAATTCATTTAGTTGACAACGAAATTCACTGCAGTCAACAGCTAGATTCCGCAGCTCGCAGGTGAATGTAAACAACGGAAATTGGGTGAGCAATAACCAGCCTGCTATTGGCTATGGCAATTTAAAATAGCCAATAGCAGAATCTAGCATAGTTATTCAGCATCCACCAATCCCCAATGGTACCGGATAACAGGGAGTGTACTGCATATCTAAGGTTATAAGTACTAAAGTATAATATGACAGAAGATTTTTCTCATGCCGACTATTAAAGGGAATATAACTGCTGTTCCTTCACTGTAATTTTGTAAGCATTAAACCATTCAACAGAACGCACAAAATATATTTTTGATAGTGAAAATAGTTTTGAAAACAACATTATTAAAAAAAACACACACAAGTGAAATGTTTGTTAAAAAAGTGTATTTTTACAACAGACAAATACAACCAAATATCAGTAGGAGTCAGGCTACTTTAGAATAAAAAACGTGTACAGGTAAAAACATTATGTACAGTGCCAGATCTATTTGTTTTCTTTTATTTACCATATGCAGCACAGAAACAATTCAAATATAAAACACAACAGGCAAGTATAAAGTTATAGTTTACATTAATTGTAGAAAAGCCATGGAAATATTTGTGCACAGTACAAACATCAATTCATTGTCAAAGTAACATTCAATTCCTTACAGTGTAGAAGTTGGCAAAACATTTTTGTGTGAGGGTTCCATACATAATGATTTTATATTGTACACATAGTTATACATGTCACTGACATTTCTCTCAAAATGTTTGCTTGCTCTCTTTATTCTGTAAGAGGTTTAATAAAGTGAAATACATAGTATGGCTTTTTAAAGCAGAACTTTACCCACCAATTTAATGTCTCCCAACAGTTACTCTAAGGCATGCCAGCTGTCAAGGGTGCAAATTTCAATTCTCAGCTGAGCTTTCAAGCCCTCAAATGGCTGGTGTCATAGCTGATCACATGTGCAACTGCAATCCAAACAGAGGCTAAATCTGGCAATACACTGTGTGAATTATGGCCGATTCTTGATGAACCAAACGAAATTTGGCACCATTTCGGCCGGCATCCCTCGATCAGCTGATCGAAGAAGCTGGTTGGAAGATTTTCGGAAAAAAACAAAAGCGGTAGCTGATCAGCTGTCGGCTATGTTCAGGTATTCGGGCAGTGGCAAATACAATGAAGGCAGCAGGAGATTCCTCAATCAACGCTTGTAAGTGTATTTTCTTCATTAAGCCCGCAGGGTTGAATGAAGGAAATATTAAAGTGTATGGCCAGCTTAAGATTGCACCTTAATTGGCTGTAAAGAATAGAAGGGTGTAGTTCTGCTTGAAGTACTTTATTTTATAAAACATACCATTTTTCTCATTTATATCAAGGACAGGCGTGTCTTGTAGGGTATAGACCAGGACCTTTAATAAGCAAAACATTGATATAGTTCATACAAATTTCATTAGGTTTAGAATTTGAGATTGAACCAGATTTACAAATATTACCATTGTGAGGATATTTAGAAGTTTGTTAAAGATGTCACCAGCACACCATATTGAAGTGAAGAACATGTCTGTTTGACACTTCATGTCAAAACATATAGCAACGTTTCGGGGCCACACAGGGTCCCCTTCATCAGGCTTGAAATCACCATCATTTCAAGCCTGATGAAGGGGACCCTGTGTGACCCCGAAACGTTATTTGTTTTGACATGAAGCGTCAATAAACAGACGTGTTCTTCACTTCAATATGGCGTGCTGATGACATCTTTAACAAGTTTCAGGGATACCCGGTAAGGAGTGCAGCAGGATTCTGGAATACAAGGACATTTAGAAGTGAGGCAATAGCTGAAAACAAGACAGTTTCCTCTGCTTACTAATGGCCATACTATTTAAATATTTATTTACATTATATATAGCACAAAGTGTTCTGTCGAGTGCAGAAATTGCCTTTCTTAACCAGCCCTTGTTTTGCTGCATCACGTTTCACTTATTTCTCAGCACCACGTTCTTTTCACCCTTTTCATGTTTTCTTAAGCACGGGATATTTGGTTACATGTTCTCATTCACATAGCAAAAAAACAAAAAAAAATGATGGTTACATATTACTTTCTCTTTTCTGACAGAAACACTTTCCTCTAAACTGAATTTCCCTCTTGAATGCAAGGAAGGTAGGGAGGTTGATGTCTACCATCATTAGCCTGGTCTGTAGCATGCTGGCAGATCTCATTATCAGTTGTAAACTAAATTTGAACACTGTCTGGCCTAACAAGGGGATCACAGATTTAGAAGCATTGTATATTTGAGGAAGCTCAGTCTGTCCCTGGTCTTTATATGGGGACAGGCAGTACCCTGTGTTTTGTACAGAGAAGTTTCAAAGGCCTTTTACATACCTTTCGGTATGCTGTGTCAATGGGAACACAAGCATACAGTGGGTTTTTCTCAAATTTGACTGCAAAATTGAAAATACACTTTAAGGAACTGACCATCATTCATCTCTTTTGAGGCAGAGTGTAGGTCCTATGAGATTTAGGGTCCATTCACAATGGTGCAATGCGTTAACTACACAGTTCGGAGTGATTAACACACCATACCGTGCATTAATGGCACTCAAAAATGCAACTCCTACCCGCAATGCGCTTGATCGTGCCACAATGCACCAGTGTGAATAGACCCTTAGTGAATGAAAGTGACTGTCTATGTTGTGCCCCTGATGTGTCAGGTCTTTATTTTGTGGACACTGAATGCATATTTTCCCGATCCACCAAATAAGCATCATACCGCTGAAAAGCCCTGCTCACTGTCCAGACTGGGCTCTGTGTGTCATGTATGCATACTTCTTAGTAGTCTGTATTAGATGCCATTTCTCAGTTAAGAAGCTATTGACCAAAGCAAAGTAATTGGGGGATCTACATCTTGTAAAATGGCAGTAAAGTAGGTAACTGTTTACCTATGGCTAAATAGTAGTACATTCTACAACATAACTTGCAGAAAAGCAGCCACATTTCTTTTCAATGTATCAAACAGTGTCGCTAAGATTTTATTCACAGGTATGGAATCTGGAAATCAAAAATGTAGCCAAAAAAAAACTGTAGTGATGAAGTATGGAGGCTACCATTGCTACATATGCTTCTGAACACCAATGTCCTGGCTGTCAGTGATACAGAGGGAATCAGTACATTCTGGAGTCACTGACCTGGAACAAGCATGTTGTCCAGGACTTTTGACGTTCTGATCTGCATGCTTGTTTCTGATCAGTGTCTCATAGTACTGGATTCAGAAAGAAAAACCACTCAGCCTGCACTTTCAGAAGATCAGCAATATATGCCTCCATATTTCTCAGTGAACTTTTCTGTAACTTAAGCTCTATCAAAGTGAACCAAGAAATAGTATTTCAAAGTATATCTGCATTAAGGCACAGCACTGCATATTTACTTATACAAGAAGTCCATAGGTTTACAACACACTTGAATTATTGTCCATGGCAGCTGTGACACTGCTTTATTGCCATTTAATCATGCTGCTGTTCTGGTACAGGGCAGGGCCTGATAGAACCAGTGAATAGTATTCATACTCCTGTGACACTCTTATAAATGATTTCAATGATGGTACTTTCCACTCGATGACAGAGCTGTACATCTGGATCTACACTTTCCACCTCTTTGGTAGAGACAGATAGAGGAGAAAGGCTGAACGTGCTCTGCAACTCTTTAGGTTTTTCTTTAAGTTGCTGCAGACCTGTTTAATAAAACACACACACAATCATGTGACTAACTTAGCAGGATTATGTTATTTTGCAAAGCACAATTATTTGATCACAAATGGAATTTTATACATGTGCGTAAGCCAATAAAAACCAATCCACATACTATTTAAGACACTTCCCACCTTTTTCAGTGAAAATAACTTTTCTGAAGTGGTAAATCCAGAGTGCATCAACTTGTAGCAAGCAGATTCCATCGCTAAAGTTACACTTATCCAGGATAGATTCTGATGTGTTGTGAATAACTCAAAGTGTATTTCCACATTTTAGCAAAATTGGGAATACACCGATTTTATATTTATTATGATTCCCATTCACATATCATAACTTAAATAAGAACTCCAAGTAAAACTTTTATTATCCATTGCAGTGGAGCTACACCCACACTGCAAGGGTTAACTGCTTTTATTTTGTCTAGGTGCCAAAAATAATTATACACACCTGATGCTCTAAACTGGCTTGCTCATAGATCGGTCCCCGAAGCCTCTCTCCCCCTCCTTTGCAGCGTTCTAATGTCACATTTTATACACTATGTATAGACATGAGGATGCTGAAGAAGATTCCAGTGCTGCAGCTGCAATGCTTCGGGTGAGTATAACTGTTATTTTAGCCTCGTGACATAAAATAAGCAGTTAACCCTGCAAGTGCTCGGCTAGCCCCACTGCAAGGATCAATACAAGGTTTGCCTAGCGTTATTTAAATATTTAAAAATACCTGCTTACATTTTAAATGCTTTATACTTGCTTAAAAATCCTACCTAGAATCCCCCGCCATGGTAATGTTAAGGAGATGCTATGTGAAGTTATGTTTACTCTAAATAACTCTGTACTGTGCTGGCAGATTTCATTATCTGTTGTAAACTAGATTTAATCACTGGCTGTCCTAATAGTTAAAGACTTAGAAGCATAGCATGTTAATGAGGAGGAAGCTCAGTCGGTCCCTGGGGACAAACTCGCTTTGAAATTGTTCAGAGTAGCTTGCAGTCTGTCCTATCTAAAAAGGTAAGAAATATTTATTTTTTAGATATGTTGTGACAATAGGAACACAAACACATTGGGGGGAATTTATCAAAACCGGAGCAGACAAAATCTGAAGCAGCCAATCAGCTTCTCTCTTCAGTTTGGTCAGTTAAGTGTTTTTAATTTGATTGCAAAAGTGGAAATACACTTTAAGGATAAGAACTCTTTATAAAATAAGGCTATGCACTCTGTTGGAGTTGAATAGATAAAAAAGAGGAAGCTGTAAATAATCTGAATTTGCCAGCTGAAGTGCTGTATTCATACTGTAAAATTAAATCAAATTATTTAAATTTTCATGGGAGAGGATGGGTGATGAAACAGGATCATAGGTGTCTGTTTTCCCAGTACTGACCAATCATTTTTTTGAGTTCTAGAGTAGCATGTACTGTCACTATTAGAAACACAACAGCAACTTCACACCATTTCAGCCATAATGGTCAAAGAACAGAGAATGCCAAGTCTGTCAAAATCATTTTTTAAATGTTTTTTTTAAACATCGCTTAACCTCCCTGGCGGTATGATTTTTTTCTTTTTTTTTTTTCCTTCCCTTTTTCGTTCTATTTGTTTTCGTTGTTTTTTTTCTAACTTTTTAAACCCCCGCCGGTTCCGCCTCCCTGCGACGCTGACAAGGGACGAAACCCGGATGCTGGCATCGACAGGAGGACACAGCGAGGCTCCAGGGACAAAGTAAGAGACTGTGGCTCGGGGTTACCGCTTATGGTACAGAAAATTAACCCCAGGCCACACTCAGGAATACCGCCAAGGAGGTTAAGGAAAGGGTAGGAAGAGTTCTAAGAATACAAACACTAGTCAGTTAAACAACTCAGAGAAAGACTGTAGTTTGGGATGCTTTCTCTAATGTTTGCATTTCAGTGGGGCAAGCTCTTAAGAGGAGCAACTTTGCTAAATATGACAAAAAAGTAGAAGGTAGCAAGCATCAATGAACAAGTCCATCTTAAAATACTGTAACAGCAGTAGTCACTGGTGCATTTTTTGTCCTTATAAAAACTTTAATAATAGTGCGATCAAAAATCTTTGACTCACGTGTAATAATTGGGTCGATATCTCTTGTCTGTGTGGCCACATTTGATGCACAGACATGTCCTATTTGTATCAGCAATGACATGGTATCTTCATACAGCGGTGGAAATGCTTGGCAGAATAATACTAAGCAAGGCAAGGTTGGCATGAAAAATATAAACCGCTTAGCTTGGGTTAGCACTGCAAGAAAAACACAAGAAAACATGTATTTAAAAATGTTGGTAATCACTTTTAGATTTTACAGGTGAGTATATGGATTTTGCATTTTAGTAAGCAACAAAAGGGACTTATATTTGTGTGTGTGGGTTTTAGACCGATTTGTACTCTGCTTGGGGACTTAGCTTGAAACTGTTCCGTATGTTCTGTGCCATGCTTCCCTGTGTTCACGGGTTACCTTCTTTAAAGCATTACCAGTTTACCTGGACAGGCACACAGGTCTATAAATCCATTGCATCTCCATACATCTGGAAATATGAAGAGCTTGCAGACAACTTGGCAACTGCTGGCAAGTTTATTGCAAGAATCCTCCTTTTCTGCATGTGCTAAGTGCACAACCAATCCTCCTAAGGAGTAGGACTTTACAGAGAGAAGCATCCTACTTAGGGGAAAACAAGTATGTCCAATATCTTTGCATACAGGCGACTTTTGTGTAATCCCACTGACTCAATATGATTGTTGCCTTTGTTATTCTGGACCCACTCCTCATACCTGCACCCCCCCATGGAAATTGTTGACTTTTTAAACCTATTGGTGTATTCATCCTCATAAGCTACATGAATGAAAATGCAAATTTGTCATATAGAAAAAGTAAGTACACCCCTGCATTTACCAAAACACTTTATTTTGATGAAATTAGAATCCGCCGTTCCAGATGGCTATGATTGTAACCCCTTTGGGCAGTATGCAGGTGGTACTGATCTTATTTAAGCTTCAGACATCTAGGGTCATATGTTCTCTTTGCTATTCATATGTGTGATCTAATCATGCCAAGATGAAAAGAGATCTCTAAAAAGGTCCTCAGAAAGAAGGTTGTGGATATGTGAATCTGGCAAGGGTTTTACAAAGATTGAGTTAAAAAATACATGGCAATCATTGCACTGTAATAAAAAATATCTCCAAGTAGCGTAGATTTCAAACAACTGTTAATTTGTCCAGGACTGGCCTGCCCAGAAGATTCAACCCAAGATCTGACCATAAGATGCTAAAAGAAGAAGTCTCTAAAAAAACCAACATTTTAATTGTGAGGTGCTTAGGTAACGCCTGTAACAGTTGAAATCAAAGTGCATCAACAATCAAAAAGAGACTGTATCAAATTAACTTGTGTGGGAAGTCAGCAAAGAAAAATACTTTGCTTTCCAAAAAGAACAGAGCAAGACTGCAGTTTGCAATTGAACATATAAGTAAAGACCAGGCCTACCGGAACAATGTGCTGAAGACTGATCAATTAAAGATAAGAGTTGATTGGCCAGTTGACGTCATCAATTTCCATGGGGTATACTTATTTTTTTACATGACTGTAGTTGTAAGAGTCAAAATATATAAAAGGCGGACTTCCGGTTCCGGCGCCTGATGTAGCGGTCGCAGGAACGAGAGCTCCCGCACAGACAGGCTTAATCAGCATATAAAAATCGTACCTCAGCCCGCGGATTACCACCCTGCTTCTTGGGTAAACCCCGCTGAGACTTCCTCCTGAAATCACCCATGGATAAATTCCTGCCAAAAAAGCGCAACGGACCACGGAGCAAATCCACGCCGACGAGACCCAGGAGGCCCCAAACAACTCTAAAGATGGCTGCCATGCACACTCTTCCGTACGCAAGCCCGTCCTCGGAAGAAGATCGCACACCGATCCCTGAACATGGCCTGATAGCAGCTGAGGTTGCTAAATTACTGCGTCCTATGATCCAGGATGCAGTGGCTAAGGCAGTTTCCAAAGGCATTCAAGGCCCTACGGGTCGAGTTGCTCAACCAGGCACAGAGGATCTCAGAGGCAGAACACCGCATCGTTCAGCTAGAGGAAGGGAGTGAGTCTGAGCGACAGCTGATGGACCCATCCTTTGCAGAAGACGTGTATCCAAACCTCTGTCATTGTCCTTAGTGGTGAGACAAGTTGTTTTACATGCTGGTTTGTGAGTGTGCCATGATGCCTTTCTACTGTTCTACTGTTCAAAGCCCATTTCGTGTGCACCTTACTGTATAACTGGTAACAAATTGTTGAGTGCGTTTGTCGTTTGTTTTGCTTTAGCTGATGGACCCAGCCGCGCGAGAACACACGATCACCTCGACCTCAACGCCATTCTACTCCGGCAAAAAAAAAATAAAAAAAAATTGGCTGCCTCGTCTCCCAATGACCCCCTCGGATTCGCCTTGAACGGCGGGAACACACTCTAAAACACGGCTGTGTTTGTTCAGCAAGCTGGACCCAGGTGAGAACTTACTGGGTTACCCCGACATTGTCATCCTGGGAAGGGGGGGAAAGAGGAGACAGCTACTGTCTTTGCCGGCTAGTGGGGTATTCCTTTTAATCCCCCATTAGTTTCCCCCTAAGACGCACTGTTTACCTCAGCTGAGATACTCCGGGCTGAGGTTTGTTATAGACTTGATCCTGGCTTAGCGGAGCCATTACCGACCTAGCTATGCTCATCAGGAAAAAAGAGAAGTCACGTATTGGACTCTTGTTGTTTCGTTTAATTTCTCTAAATTTTTTTTTATCTCAAATTAGGTTCTGTTGACCTGATGCTTTTTCTTTGTTACTTTTATCGTTATTTTGCTCTACCATACATTGCATATACGCTGTTCCTCGGGATATTTCCGTGACTTGTGCAACACCAATACACGTATTCCCAACCTTAGACTCTACAACGTGAGCTGTCTACACCGACACGCTATTGATTGGCTACACTCCTCCTCTCACTATTCCAACTTTTTGTTGGAAACAGCAGTGGTAACCCCTTGGACTCTCCCTGCTCTTTTACACTGCCCCTTCTCTGCCATGCCTCCTACTTTACGCTCTCATATTTTAATCAGAGACACTGTGGTGGCATGGAGGGAAGCCCATAAACAACTAAAATTAAACCCCTATTTCACACGTCACCTCCCCCTTAGAGGCAATCCATCGTTCCCTCAGGGAGAGGAACACCGTGCCTTTACACGGTGGGGAAAAAATGCATTATTAGACCACTGTCCCAAATGTAAATTGCCAGCCGCATCTCTTTTCCACTGCTTATGGTCCTGTCCCTACATTCAGGGGTATTGGAAAAAAGTTTTACAGTTAGTATCATCTGTGTTGGGACAGAATGTTCCATTGGACGCCATGCTACTACTGTTTAATTATTGGGAACCCCCCATAGCCTCCTCTACCAACCTTGACAAATGGGGCAAACAATGGGTTAGCCTGGCCATTCTAGCGGCCAAGAGATGCATCATGAGAGAGTGGCTCCACGATCCGCAGGCTGAGGGAAGATCTTAAGCACCTACTCCTCTTGGAGAAATTGAATGCAGAAACACATTTGGAAGAAGAAAATAAAATAACAAAATTTCTCTCTAGATGGCAACCGTTTATTACACATGCCCTCTCGCCTTCTGCCCAAAACAATATCTTAGCCCCTTTTAAGTTTAGCAAACACTACTTGTTACAGAATCTGAATGCGCCAAAATAAGGGGGCGCCTCCCTCCTTCCCCCTCTCCAAAGACGCTGCACATGGAGACTTGCGTGTGGGGGAGGGGAGCTGGCACATAAGCCAATACGGTGGATGGAGTGGGCCCACACCATGAACAACGAACCGGGTTACCGACAGGATCAATAGCCAGCACTGGCACGACAGGAGTCATACAATTAGGCATTGTATCATCGCATGTATGGTATGAGTTATGTTTTTGTTTCTGTTTTTGATTATTTCTTTTTATCCCCATGTTTGAGGATTTTACATTTACCCTTGATTTGGTTCTTGCCTACATCCGAGTTTGTCAAAATAGAGCTAAAAGTATATTACTACTTGTATAAATATTAGATATGATTGACATCTTAAACCACCTGAATAAGACCTGAATGGAATATGTATTGCGCACACTGCTGTATTGATATGCTCTGTAATACTATGTAAGAGCAAGTTGCTCGAGAGAAAACAAAAAATGTTTTACAAAAAAAAAAATATATAAAAGGCAATATATAAAATACATGCAGGCACACTTGTCTTACTATAAAAATATAAAATATTAGAAAACCAATTGCAATAACACATGCAAACAAATATTTACCGGTGAGTAAGGTCCCCATAACATTAATGGCTAGACGTGCCATACTAAGTGACTTTGGTAACGCATACTGGATACACAGGTGTGAAAGAAGCTGTATTGCAAATACCTATAAAACAAAAAGCAGATGCAAATCCTCACATAGGACTATACAAAATTATATTATTCACAATCAAGATAACTTTAAAATGAAAGCTGTGATTACCAAAGCCTTCGTAAACCGCCACCTGGACGCCAAACAAGACACCTACAGCTGTGTGCAGCCTAAAGGCCTAGGTGCTTGGTTATGTAATCTCTGTTGCACTTTGAACCTTCCCTAAAGCGGAGATTACATGACCAAGTACCTAGATTTTCAGGCATATCACCAGTATAAAGACCCTGCACCAGCATTTTCTCCAGCAAATTCAAGAATTAACCCTTTTGATGCCAACATAAAGCTTACGTTGGCTCAGAACCGCTTCCAGCTTGGCCAGCTCAGCAAGCCTTATGTCGGCAGCATTCCCTTGTTATAAACTCATGTTCAATGTAGCAGCCATGTGCTTATAAAAGAAGGGTCCCCAGACGCTCTTTACTAATGAATATCTGTGATCAGCATTTGCAGACATTCATTAAAAACCTTAGCACTCCACCACACCACCCCACTCTGTGCCTTGCACCTGCAATCTGCCTCTCTCTGTGCCCCCTGCACAACCTGCTGTCACTCACTTGTTCCAGCAGAGACGGTGGATTTTGGGGTCAGGGAAATGGAGGGAAACCTAATGGCAACCCCTAGCAGAAAGGATCTTGTTTAGGATGGTGAGCGAAGGATTGGTAAATATGTCTGCCATGTTTAACATTCTTTCGCTTTTCTGAATGAATACCAGAGTAATCAGTACTGAGCATACCAGTGTTCATTCACAACTAAAGAGATAGAAAACATAAATGTAACTGTGCATGTGCACTGCATTGTGTTGTTACAAGGCCTAACAGTGCTTTTGTTTTCTTTTAAAAACTTTAAAGTTGCATTAATTCAATTCCAGGCATGACAATGCATTGCCACTCGTAACTTACCAAGTAGTGATAAAATGTATGCCTGGATAATTTTATCCCTGTGCACGTACACACACACACACACACACACGTATTACCATTAGTATAAGTTGATTATTTACAGTACCATAGATTTTCACTGTGTCGTAAAAAAGTACAATTTAAAAATTACAAGTATTTATAAGAATATATATAGATATATATATATATCGATAGATTTATTAATTAAATCAATAAACTTCTATCTTTCAGATTTAGTGGGAATTTTGTAAGTTGCGTTTGTTTGCACTAATAATGAGTTTAGTGTATTTATATAGAAAATGTTTGATACTCAATGTCAACATTTGCACAACTTAACGCTATATACAAAATCAGAAGTGCCATCTTTCTATTCAACGAATCCCACGCTTTCAGACAATGTATGGTTTGAGGAGGTCTATCATTATCTGTCAAAACTGTAAGTAACAAATAGTAAAGCATTAATAAATAAAAAAGTGAAAAATAGCAAACATGGTCGGGCCATCTAAGGTTAAAAGTGGACAACACGGGCCCCCCAGCCCTTCTCTTACACTTTCTTTAATCATCCCAGCAAGGCTGTTAATAAAGTTTTGGCTTAACATTTGAGTGTATATTTAAGTATATTACTGAGAGTATATTTAAGTATATTCTAATAGCCACCTTGCGTTACAAAGATTTTTCCACAAGTTCTCTGAAAGAAATTACAAACAAATTGGCTGACACTTCTAATACATTTATTTATTACAGGTATTTATATAGCGCTGATGATTTATAAGGCGCTTTACATAGTTGCACATTCACATCAGTCCCTGCTCTCAAGAAGCTTACAATCTAAGGTCCCTATCTCACATACAAACAGAGGGCCAATTTGGACAGGAGCCAATTAGCCTTCCAGCATGTCTTTAGAATGTCGGAGGAAACCAGAGTACCTGCAGGAAAGCTACGCAAGCACAGGGAGAACATGCAAACTCTTTCCAGAAAGTGACCTGGCCGGGATTCAAACCAGGGACCCCTAGTGCTGCAAGGCAGAAGTGCTAACCATTACGCCACTGTGCATAGTGAAGAACCAACATTAGTATTGTGAACCCACCCCTGTATAAAATAAATTATTAATACTATTATTAATATTATATCCAGAAAGTTACCTGTTTCTCCAATTCAGGCTGAGCTATGAGCTCAGGTATAAAATCCAGACAAATGTGCATTGATGGTATACCTGCAACAGTCAGGGGTAGCAAATGGCAGGGGTAGCCCTGTAAGAAAAAAAAGAACTATGAGCAAAAAAATCAAATTAGAGTCAAAAAGACTTTACCAAAGAAGTGTCTTAAAGCTTAAAGTCCTATGCTCCCCTGATTCATCTAGTGGTGGAAGGGCCATGCAAACCACATTTGCACTGCTATATACTGGGTGGAAGATATATAAACCAGCCCCTTTCAGTTGTGTATCTGGGAAAGGATTGAAGGGAAATCTCCCCAATGTGACATGGATGAAAAATACAAACAGGTTTTTATCCATTCACCACTCCTATCCAAATTTAAATAAATTAGATAAACTTTAACTGAAAGCACTTTTTAGTAAACACAAAAATACATGTCTCCAAAGCATTGTGTAAAGTAACAGGTACCTGGAAATGGACTAGTTTAGCAATATTTGGATCCGCTATAAACATCTGATGCAACAGAGAGCAGATCAGGCACTGCACCTCTCGGAGGTTACAAAGTAGGCTCTCCTCTCCCGTGTTCTCCAGACTCTTCTCTTCCTCTGCTGGAAGACAAACCTCCAGCAGGAGCTGCACTGCTGCGCTATCCTAATAGTCAAAAGATACAATCACATTTTAACTACATTTAGCAAGCATTATGTAATTAGATTGTTAAGAGTTTAAACATGGACTTATTGCGGACTTCTCCTAAAATGCAAGTTGCCCGATTTCCTCACTGATCCATCAATGATCCTCATTGATGGATACCGTACTTATGTCTCATGGACACAGAACATGTATGTATATCAGGAGTTTGCTCTGAGTTTACTTGCTTACATGCTTATTCTGGGCCAGTGACTTAAATGACTGAATTCACGAGTAGGTAAATATTTTAAGAAGGTCAGCAATGGCATCCTATATGGTTTTACTAGTACAGGTGTTCTTTAATGTAGATCACCTGGGCTGAAAGCAGGGCATTCTTCAGCTCTTCTCTGGTAACTTCCATTGTTTCAGCCTGTCCTGCCAGAGCCATAGCATTACTGGTAGATGGTTTAATGTCCTGATCTGCGGTCTCTTTGAGGTAAGAGTTCAGATAAGCTTTGGAAGCTAAAAGATAACCATTCAACATGTGTAATGTGATATCCATTATTGGTGGACACCTAGAAAACAGAAAAAAAATGAACTCAGAAAACCAACTAGTATGTCTATATCATTACAGAATGCAGCCAATAACTAACCTCAGAATCCGGGCATCACATCGAAGGACAATTAATGGGTCAATCATGAGATCAATCTGTGTGTATTTGTGCTGACGAGATATATTTAATGAAGGCTGCAAGGCATTTACGGTCATCACCCATAACCTGTAAAAAGCAAAGAAGGGACACAATGGAAGCAAAAAAAACTGTTATAGTGAGGGGGGCAAAAAAATGAAGAATGACCACGTACAAAAATCTAACACTCTTCCTCATGAAATAACAGGGTGTCAGCTTAAGGAGATTACATACAGTGCTTTTAAAGTGTCTGATGTTCTTTATTTTAAAGAAGTCATCTCACCTTGTATTATCTTTCACAGCTCAGTCACCTCAACTGTCACTGTTTATGTTGCTTTCTATCCCATGCTTCTATGTGCAGTAGAAACTGAGATACAGACTGACAACTCACTCCTATTCATTCCCGACCAAACTCTGCAAATGAGACGGCTTCTTAATTGACCGCTCTTATCCCTGCACTTTGCAGACACATGCGAGGTCACAGGAATGCAGAGGGAGGCGGCACACACTCACAGGAATCAGAACAGGCACTGGAAATAAAAGGGAAGCCTTGTTTTGTATTAGGAAAGTGCAGAGACAGTGAGATAGGAGCTGTCAATCAAAAGGGGTCACCTATCAAAGTCTGTATCTCAGTTTCTACTGCATACAGAAGCATGGGATAAAAAGCAACAAATACTGTGGGAGTGAGGTGCCTGAGCTGTAAAAAAAAAGAAGAAGAAGAATACAAGATTTTAGATTTTTCTTCAAAGAACAGGAAGATCTACACAATTGCTGTATTTGTTACCTTCTGGGCATAACAGTGTTCAAGGTCATCCACAGCTTGTTGATGGTCTGCAGGATCCTGCGTGGAACACCAACATTCAGCAGCTGGCTCATGTTAGCAGTGAGCACTTCTGCATAAGGTATGAGGTCACTGGCGCTGAGCAAAGTCAAATGTTCCAAGATTTGCATCAGCTGTGTGTGGTTGCTTTGCAGGACTGAAAATGCTAAAAATCAGAAGAGAAATTAGGCGGTTTAATATCAACGAACGTTTCTAATCAAACCAGAAACACCAGCATACACATTATTCTGTGTTATACTGCTACAAAAGACAATCATCACAGGAGACAGGTATGAAAATATGTACAGATTCCATAAACATAGTTTTACACGTGAAGTATATTAAGTTAATCACATATCTGAACAGTAGTGATGTTGCAGAATCATAAGTGAAATAATGAATACACTCAGTTATGGTTAAACTATCCCTGATATGCCTGAGAACATGTACTTATATCTGGAGAGGGTAAACACCACACCAGTCGATCCGAAAACTGGAAAATACAAAATCTAACCGTGAAGATTTGTAGCAGGAACCATAAATGGCAATGCGATTACTGATTCAATAAGCCCTTAGTGGGGATGTATACATTGATTTGTCCATAGGGGTATACAACTGCAGGAGCTCACATGGTTACTTATATATTTTGTTTTAATATTTTTAAATAGCATCTCAGTCTGTTCTTGTTCTAGTCTCCTGCAACCCCTTGTACATCAGTATTCAGTCTGGGAGAGGGAACACTATAAACCAATCAGCCTTAACTTGTGTTGTAAAGTGTTGCGGATCTAATAAATGCAGCTTGCTGGCTGAAGGAGAGCGCACAGCCGTGACCTAGTCAGCGAGCTGTTGTTACTTCACTTTACAATAACAGTTTTGACTAATCTGCATTGCTTTGACTGCAGAGGAGAAAAAGGATACAGCTAGAAACTCGTATAGTTCTGGCAGGGGTATCTAAATTAGAAAACTGACTAAACACAATAAATGTTCATTTTTTACAGGCAAGATAGTTCACAATTATTCATTTCAATTGTGTATTCAGCCATGTTCCTATACTTACCCTTTTAGTTATAAGAGACTCATGAGCTAATTTATGTTAAGTTAATAAATGAGCTTACCCTCTTGTAACTGTTTGGGAGAATGACTTTTGGCGGAGTTTGTTAATAGCATTCTTCGTAAAAGAGCATCGGTCCCTGTGATTTCCTCCTCACATATCCAATCATCCACAATGCAGAGGTGTGGGTAGTTTGTGGCAAGCAGCCGTAGCAAGGCAGAGTGTAAACCTAAAAATCACAGAGGAGGACACAGTATTGCTATTTTCACTGTATAAATAAATAAGGCCAGTAGCTTTAAAAGCTGTTATGTATTTACTGACCCTCTATTTGGCACTGTATTACAATTGACTTCCTTATTTGCACATCAGGCACTGACATATTTTCCTCAATATTATGGGAAATCTGTCATGACAGAAATACACAAGCTGCCATTGGTGCCCTTTGAAAAATTATAGTGACCTTGCTGCCATGTTAATCCTGTGGCCTTAATACTTTGAGTCTTTGACCTAGAACAAGTAGGTTCTATTTTTCAGGTAGAAGTCAGCAATAGAAGCCCCCTATATTTATTTCCTGGCAGGTTTTCCTTTAAGTATCCCTGCAGCTGCAGGCACTGGGAGGAGTCTCATTTAAGTTGTTAGAGTAGGGTGAGTTAAGCTGCTGAGAAAATCGAAAGAACTTTGATAAAGTGATCCACAGTGCCTGCAGCTACAAGATCAGGGATGGCTTATTTTAAAGTTCATTTACGGCTTGTTAAGAATACATCAATGCTTGAATTCCCACATGTTCACTTAAAGCTTAACAATATACATCTAGTGACACCATTTAAATTGTTTTCACTGTGCCAAAAGCCATCACATTTAAAGTGACATTAAAAAGGAGAACTATGGCGTCAGGACTTTTTCCCATAGTTCTCCTTAGGGTCACAGGAGAACACAAACTAGCGTTCTCCTGTGACCCAATGCTACAGCTCGCAGTATACTGAGACGCTGTAGCCGGGATGGATCCCGACAATACTGTCTGGGTCCAGGCAGCTGCCATACTGTGCCAGATATATGCAAAAAGAAAAAGAAACTTTAATTCTACTTTAAGCCCCACATATTGGTGGGACGGTCCTAGTCTAAATATGATCTTACCTCCAAGTTCCTGTTGCAGACCCTGTGCTTGTCGAATGAGATATTTTATAGGAATTTGGTCCATCAATGATGAAGAGTAGGACTTTGGCTTTTTCTGCATGGCCGCTGTCATAACAATAATAACATTAAAAACAAATCTCTAAATGAACAAAGAATATACACAAATTTCTATTCTTGTGCCTTTTACAGAAACGATATTATGTAAAAGAGCTGAACATAACAAAACTATAAAAACACGCTTTGTGCATTAAGAAAGAATGTTCTGTACAATATATTTTAAGCTACTGCTTTGCGTTAAAAAAAACAAAAAATACTCAAATAAATTACAGCAAAACTACTAACCTAATGTCTTAGAATTAGCTAAAAGAGCTTCCTCATAAGAAAGAAGGTAGTAAAGCAACAGGAGCCGAGTAGTTATTCTATGTCTCTGGTTTAAGCGTGGACTCTCTCCTGGGTGACCTTGGAAAACTTTTAGGATTTCTTGCTCCGTGATTGGCTTGTTAGTGGCCTCCGGACTAGACTTTGATGCTGGGGTGATGATAGAATTGATGTACACATCAATCAGTGGGAGCAGCTGCTGATGTAGAGGAAGAGTCGTTTCACAAAGCTGTGTATATATCCAGTCCTGGAACAGATTAAGTTGGTAATTAAATAACTGGCTACAAAATCAAACTGTCCAAAAAACAAAAACAAAAAACAGCTACTGACTAGACTTATAGGTATTTGATCTGCTTCCTCAGGAATAGCATTTGCTGTGAGGGGTTTATAAAAGACTTTGGGACACTAATGCTCCAGCTGAACCAGTCCAGAATCCCTACGCAGATCTGTAAGCTGGTAACAACATCCTTACCTGGAACAAATCACCTTGAAAGTATGGCAGAGCTAAAAGGAAGAACATTTTAGGATACTTTAGTTCCTCATCGCTGAAATAGTAGTAAACTTTGGAACTCGTGCTTGGGACCCAGAACAAACCCAGAACTGCTGCAGGATATTCCTCCTTTAGATTGGGGCTACCCCTTCACTGCAAGGGTTAAGAGCTTGTTTTGTCTAGGGAGCTAAAATAACAGTTATACTTTTATAACTTGTATACCCGAACCACAATCCCAGCTGGCTCCTGGACCAGGCCCTGGAGCCGGTCTTCTCCTCTGCTCCAGCGACGGAATGTCCCTCAGCATCCCCACGTCCTATACACGTTATGGGATGTGATGATTTACTGGGCCTTAGACTGCTGGAGCAGAGGGGAAGAGACACTGAAGCGACCAGTGTAACAGCCAGCCAGGATCGTGGTTCGGGTGATTACAACTGTTATTTTAGCTCCCTAGACAAAACGAACACTTAACCCTTGCAATGTGGTGGGTAGCCCCACTGCAAAGGTTAAAATTTCATTTGCCCAGAGTTCTGCTTTAAAACAATGCCATTATCAATGCCAATGACCATGTTAAAAGTCATAGTTTTTTAACTGTTGAGAATGAGATAAAATGTTCAAGAAAATTGCTAAACGGATTGCTTTACAACAACATACCATCAAACTTAAATTCCATTGTCATCCATTCAATTTCAACTTTTATAAAACTTTGCAAAGCATGAAGCAGTCTTAACAGACAGATAAACCCTCTATAAATGCTGGCAACTCAAAGCAACCCAGGCTCACGTTGTTTGCACACACTGCACTTAGCCTGTAAGCTAATGTTACCAGGCTGGCCAACAACAAATTTATCTGTCAGCATCTGCTAAACATGCCAGTTCATACTTTAAGTAGCCCTAGAATGCAATGACTCACAAAAGGCTTTACTGAACACTGATCTTACTTACTGTATCCTTTGGAATATGTTCCATCAAAAGGACATAAACTAATATAATGTATGCTACAGTATGTTTTTTCAAAAACATCAGATTTCCTTTAGCTATATTGCTGAACTGTAATGTGCTTGTGATCTTGTTAAGTAAGCCAAGGTCTTCCGTTAAGATCTCCACTGAAGTCACAGCCAGGTCATGAATTCCTGTACAGAAGATAAGCCCGTACAGGCGTGATTTCATTTGCAGACTGTAAGGAGAGCTACATTTGGGTTGTCATCAGCGTTCCTTCCAAGGCAGCATTGCAGAAGAGGATACATTTTATTGAATCAGCATTAGAGTTTAAAGCAGATAAGGTTGTACCATCCCCACATGTATGTGTGTCCTACATATCTGAAGTAATCCAGCTTGAAAAGAAGCTAGTATTACTAGTAAGAACTTTTTAACAATGTGGTCATACAATTATTATATCTAAAAAGGTAATTTAATCTCCAATGTAATGTTAGCCAAACCGAAGTCAAATTCAAAACTTGCACTTGTCTCAGTCTGTTGAGGCAGTCTCAGTCTCTCAGTATATAATAGCTGTCATGGTTGCGGGTAGGTAGAAAGACACAGCATGTGCCCCCCGCAGATTCCCATAGCAGGTAAAGAGACACAGCATTCCTTGCATAGATTCCCAGGGCAGGTAAAGAGACACAGCATGCCCCTCACAGATTCCCAGGGCAGGTAAAGAGACACAGCAAGCCTCCCACAGATTCCCAGGGCAGGTAAAGAGACACAGCATGCCCCTCACAGATTCCCAGGGCAGGTAAAGAGACACAGCATGCCCCCTGCAGATTCCCAGGGCAGGTAAAGAGACACAGCATGCCCCTCACAGATTCCCAGGGCAGGTAAAGAGACACAGCATGCCCCTCACAGATTCCCGGGGCAGGTAAAGAGACACAGCATGCCCCTCACAGATTCCCAGGGCAGGTAAAGAGACACAGCATGCCTCACATAGATTGCCAGGGCAGGTAAAGAGACACAGCATGCCCCCTGCAGATTCCCAGGGCAGGTAAAGAGACACAGCATGTCTCACATAGATTCCCGGGGCAGGTAAAGAGACACAGCAAGCCTCCCACAGATTCCCAGGGCAGGTAAAGAGACACAGCATGCCCCCCGCAGATTCCCAGGACAGGTAAGGAGACACAGCATGCCCACCACAGATTCCCAGGGCAGGTAAAAAGACAAAGCATGCCTCTCATAGATTCCCAGAGAAGGTAAAGTGACACAGGATGCCTCCCACATATTACCAGGGCAGGCATAGAGTCAGATGATGACTTACTAAAGGAGTTTAGAATACTTACTCCATAAATTCATGTGAAAAGCAAATACCTATATATTTTATCTGAACACAACTGGGTATTCAAAGTGAACATAGCTACAATCTGAGTGGAGAGTCTCAGGTGCTTTAGTAAATCAGCACCATATTGTAGCCGTCACTCTCTCTCATACTGTAAACACTGTTGTTGTTTGATATAGGTTGTAGTAGATAATTGTAGACTGTAGTTATGGATAACATACCTTTATAGACACCTTGTGCTTGGTGAAAGCACGACTTCTCAGCAGCTGATAAATACAATGAATTGGTAGAAATCCAGTAATGTTTGCACTAAGGTTGCTTGTGACTGGGACCCGAACTGCATGCGCTGTGACAACCTAACAGAGTAAAGAAATAAAAGGACTTATTTAATATGTTTCTAACATTTCAAGATGTACACAAGCTTTGTAAAACACAACCAATTCCCAAACAGTTCAAGTTGGTGCGAGCCTTGACATAAGATTAGGTCTGCCAACAATGCTGGTTATACTACGCACTATAGCTTTGAGCTAGACTTGTCATTAGCTTGTTGATGAGGAGGGGAAAAAAACCCCCCAGAAAAGGCAAAATATAAAAACAAACTAAGCGTTAGCTGTAAGAAAACGGCAGCAAATATTAAAAGGGATATTACTGCATAATCTGTATACTGACCAACTGATCTAGTTTTTCAAAATCAGTCAGCCATAATTTAAAATGTGCATCTTTTATTAGTTGAACTTGGTATATTATAAAAGGTTGTGTTTATTGATGTTCTGAATTACTACTAACCATTTCTATGTCTGGCACCAGGGAGGCAGATGCATTGCTTGGTTTTGGAACATAAGTGTTTCTATGCGCCATACATTGTTTAGTAGTCTATGGATGGAATTAGTGACTTTGGCTGCCTGGCTCAAAAGCTAGAAAATAACTGCAGCTGGTCACTGCACGTTCCTCTTTACTGTATGAATTAAGTTTACAGGGTTTTAGAAAAAATAAACCCTTACGGTGGGGCTACCCTCACACTGCAAGGGATAACTGCTCATTTTTCTCTAGGGGTGCAAATAAAGAAGAAATACTTGATCCAGTGTGGCTGCTAGACCAGTCCCTCCAGCCTCTTCTCTCCTGGGCTCTGGCAGTCTAAGCCCCGCTGACGTCATCATGTCTAATGCAGTCCATTCTCCTGCATTAGGTGTGACCCCAAGGGATATAGCAAAGCCAGAGCAGGATCGAGCATAAGGTGAGTATTTATATACACTATATTTGGGCCCCTAGAGCAAAACAAGCAGTTAACCCTAGCAGTGCAGGGATAGCCCCACTGCAAGGGTTCATTTTTCTAAAACCTGGAGTTCTTTTTGGGACAGGAAAGCAGCAACGTCCCCTCTGTCCCTGTGAATTGCCACACTTAACCATTGGGATTTATTTAAAATGTACTGGTTTGCTTTTAATGGAATCAAAAGTGCAAATTCGGAATATTTTTCAAATTAGAACACACAGTACAAACAAATAAAACAAACAACTCAGATTCTGACAGTATATTATACGATTCACTAGTCAAGCAGTAGAGATTATGATTAAACACCACATTAATATTCAGAGAGTCAAGGCAAAGTTCTTTCAAGCAGTAATTAAATTAATTCCCATGAAGACTAATTTAATTACTTCAAGACTGCTGATGTTCCTCAGAGGGGAATAATTCTGTGATCTATAAACATATAAAACTGTGAAATAAATAAGGTGTTGATTTGAATGGCGTTTACTTTAGTGAAAATACACATTTAATGCTTGAATTATGAGAATGCAAGATGCTCATTAATAGTTGCTACAGGTAAAAGCTTCACAGGTGTAGATTTTTTTTTTCTTTCAAGAAATGAATAATATGAATAAAATAATTATAGATATATAGATATATATATATATATATATATTTTATTTAGGAAGCAAT
>NW_017306513.1:1482333-1485253 GCF_000935625.1 Nanorana parkeri
ATATATTTTATTTAGGAAGCAATGTTGGTGGTACACTTAATTTTTCTTTTTGTTCAGTTAGAATGACCAACATAAGACGAATAGTTGTTGCCATTGTTAAATGTACATTTTCTGGCCCCTTTAAAAACCACTATCATCTGTATTAGACAGTCAAACAAAAGATCTTGCAGTCTGGAGAAACAGGACATGTCCTTGAAATACAGATTGCCTGTCTAGCGCCGGCCGCCCGGGCAGTGACAAGTGTGCCCGGCGAATGAAAGATTAATGTGGGGCTGCCCTGATAGGCAATCATGGGGCTGCTCTGGGGGCCTGAGGCTCTGTGATAAGGTGAGTGATTCATGTTTTTTTATTTTCTCGGTCTCCCCCGTGCTGCTTCCTCAGGTCGTGTAAACTGACACCAGCCAGGAGGAGAGTGTCAGGCGGCTGAGGAGACTATCTGCCGTTCCAGAACACAGAATAGATGAACTCAACTATTCTGTGTTCTATTACAAGAACACCATTTACTTCAAGGAATGAACTGAATTGTTTATATGAGGACCGGGACCAAACGGCTTAGTAGTTTTACAGCCTCATATCATACAGGGAACTACAAGTCCAAGCATGCCCTCATTGTCCCTGTACAGTCCCCCATATCTCAGTTCCCTGAGTGATATTTGGGGGGCGTACAAGGACAATGAGGGCATGCTGGAACTTGTAGTTCCCTGGGTAATATTTTTTGGGGGGTATACAGGGACAATGAAGGTATGCTGGAACTTGTAGTTCAATTACGACAAGTCCCAGCATGCTCTCATTGTACCTGTACACCCCCACATATCACCGGGGGGCGCACAATTTTGTTCTGCCCCGGGCGCCATCGATGGGAACAAATATAAAGTAGATGTTATCCCAATTGGGCTGCAAAAGTGGAAATACACCTTAATTTTTACAGGACAAGCTAAGGTTTGCACATTATGTAAGCTGCCTATACACCTCTTGATCTAAGTATTTTGCTCATACTTTTTTTTCATCATAAGCTCAGTTTAAAATTGCCAAGGTTTCTTACAGGTTTCCTTTAATCATATTCCGTAATTGAGAGGTCCAGAGAAATTATAGCATAAAGGCATTAGAAGAGCTCTTTAAAAAAAAAGTCACAGCGCCTTAGCAGACCATTAACATAATTACACCAAACATCATCTGTAAATACAGCAGTGTTCTCTATTAAGCCAGGCAGCAATTACATTTTTCTTGAGTGCTTTTCCTCCAGTTTACTGAAGCTCATTAGTACACTAAACTATAATTACTTCCACAAATAAGATTATGACTTTACCTGCTCCGTAAATATCTCCTGGGTGAAAATAGTCTTCATCCTACTAAGCGAGCTGGGTTTGATGACAATCTGGAAAATTAACAAATTAAGTTTTACAAGGTTCTCCCTGAATAAACGCAGCTCATTATCCAACACAATATTTGTCAGCAATATCTAAGCAACCTCTAGCTTACATAATAACATGTATTTACTAACCATTGAAGGGCCACAAGATGAAGACTATATGGAAAGTATTACATATACAGGCGTTTCCTGAACCGGAAACCAATAATTTGTCATGTTTTACAGATCTTAACGTGAAATGTTTGCAGGGTTTCTTTTGAAAACTGAATTTGACTGCAGTGTTACTAGTGTGATCAATATAAAAAGTAACCATAGATGTAAGGTTAGGACTGCATTGGACCAAGTTCTACTAGGAGGTTAAAATACATAAATCCATTGGAAAAGGCGGCACAGTTAACAATAAGAACGGATAACAAACAAGGTGAAATGGGGTTGCAATTATTAGTACCTTATAGATTCCCGCTCCTTGGTCTCCATAAACATTATACAGAGAAATGGTTCAATTATAACATATTATTTAATATCCAGCTCTATATTTGGAATATCCTTGTGTTTGAGGGAACCATTTTTCTGTATAAAGGACTGATAACAGCCGTCAACTACACAGAAGCTTATTTTCCAAATTAACCTAGAAATGAAGAAACTGAAACACCAGTGGAATTTGGGACGAAAAAAAAATATATTTTTGGAACATTCACTTGATTTTCTAATAGTTAATAGGGTCAAATCAGTGATTATTTTTGAGCATGAGGGAAAAAAATAATAATGGAGCAGGATGGAAAAAACATTTTAATCAACACAATTCTAACAGTAAATGTGGTTTTCTTTTCGGGACACGCCATTCTTTCCCAAATCAAATGAAAATGCAAACATTTGTCAAGTCTCTCAGCATTATCAAATGTTCTGATGAGATTTTTCTTATGAAAATGTGTGCACAAAACTACCAGTGTATGGCCAAGTTTAATGAGACTGGTATGGTAAACACAAATCTTGGCATAATTTTGTTGCCCCACACTAATAAGCTAACAGTATATCCTTCTGCACCCCACTACTGGTATTATATGCGATTGTGGGAGGAACAATAATTTGAATATCTTCTAAAGACCTAAAAAGTGAAAATTCTGCCTATATTGGTTCTTACATAATAGTACTCCACTACACAAAAGGGGGGTTCATCAAAACTGGAGCAGAGACAATCTAGAGCCCATGGCAACCAATCAGCTTCTATCTATCCTGGCCCCCTCTTGTACTGGACAGGAAGTTCAGGGAAGCTGAGCTCAGAGTCTTGAAAGCAGCTGTTCAGAAACATAACGACTAAGTGTTTGGGCAAAAATGTGTAGCAATGCTTTGCTGGGCAATGTAGATTTGTTTGATCTGGATTCATCATTGAAAAAAGTTTGAGCATTTAATACTGCTTAACCTCTTGCCGTCCGCCCGTAGTAAAAAAACGGACGGACGGCACTGCAGCATCTGCGGGTTGCCGTCTCCAGACGGCAATTTTTTTCTGCTCGCGCGCGCCCCCTAGCGGGCACGCACGGGCAGAAAAGACCC
>NW_017306513.1:1491345-1544166 GCF_000935625.1 Nanorana parkeri
ATCATTTTAGGGCCATCAATCACTGATAACACTAAACTGATGAGCGGTAACAGCTTTTAAAGCGTCGCCTAGGGCCAATTTTGGGTATTATCGTTTTTTGAGGTTTCGCGCGCGCACGCAATTTTAAGGCTTGACATGTTTAGTGTCTTTTTACCCGACGTGACCCCATCTTTTATATTTTACCAAAAAATTGGGTAATAATAAATGTTTTATCATTTAATATAGGGGAAACTGTTTTTTTTTTTTAAATTTCGGTAATTTTTCCTTAATATAGTAAAAAAATAAAACCCCCAGTGGTGAATAAATACCACCAAAAGAAAGCTCTATCTGTCCCCAAAAAAGGGTATAAAATTCATTTCAGTACAGCGCTGCATGACGGAATAAATGTCAGTCAAAGTACCGCAGCGCTGAATACTGAAAAATGGCCTGGATGGGAAGGGGGTTTAACACCGCGGATGTCAACTGGTTAAAAGGTTAAAAGGAGACCACAACTCCACCTGCTGGGTGAATAGAAGACTACATAAAATGAAATGCAATATTTTATTTCTACCAGACAAAAGATAAAAAGCAGATTTAAAAACAATATATATTCTTGATCATCACAAAAAGAAGCTAAATGATTAAATACAGCCCGTTTAAATTAACACAGTTACAAGGTATAAGTTTTAACAATTATCAGACATTTTCCTCACCTTCATTCCTAAAGTAGAACAGACCAAATCAATGATGGCACTCAACTGGTTGCTATGGAAATACATGGCGACCAATAGCAGCATTTCTCCAAACGAGGCTGACACGCCAGCAGTGCTATAAAAGTATAAACACACCATCAGTTAACCACTACAATACTTTGTCTTTTACAGTGAACTTCCCAGAATTTTTGTCCTCTACTTCGGGCACACTGTTTCCGAAAAGCTTGCTCATAGCGCAAGATCATATTGCTGGAACCCTTCAACAGTGGCTTTTAGTTTTATTGTAAGGACAACTTAATCTCTAGTACAGGAGTGCAAATCTAACAGCAATGCAGAAGTGCTTCCTTTACAACACTTAGACTGGTCATATTATTTCAGTGTAGGAAGTACCTGACAGCATTTACTATGAAAGATTTTTCTAGTGCACTTAAATGGGCAATCACAATATCTACAAAACAAAAGTGAGTAACAATGTGCAATTAAAATATATCTAAAAACAAAAATGTATTATGCCGCAGCTTACAAGCCCTTTGATCTTGTGGCTGCATTCGTTTTCTGTTCTTCAGGCTAAGTATATTTTCTACAAGTAAAATACCTAATCCTATCAGAAATGTTGTGTCCTCATAACTTTCTGTGCACTGAACTGAAATTTCAAACAGCTTTCTCAGTTGTCCGCTATCTATGCAAAGCAACACCCCTCTGTGTACAGTCCTGGCCAAAAGTTGAGAATGACACAAATATTAATTTTCACAAAGTCTACTGCTTCAGATTGTACAATGGCAATTTGCATATGCTCCGGAATGTTATGAAGAGTGATCAGATCAATTGCAATTAATTGCAAAGTCCCTCTTTACCATGAAAATGAACCCAAAACAAATTCCACTGCATTTTAGTCCTGCCACAAAAAGACCAGTTGACATCATGTCAGTGATTCTCTCGTTAACGCAGGTGTCAGTGTTGACGAGGACAAGGCTGGAGACCACTCTGTCATGCTGATTAAGTTAGAATAACAGACTGGACTTCCTGGTCTTTCTTTGTCTCTGTGTCCTTCTGTTGTCTGCTTGTCTAGTCTAGTTGTGAGTCTATTGTTATGTTGTTTTTTTGTAAGGTGGCTCTAGTTGAACCAACTTACCTGGTAGTCAAAGGATTTTGACCTTCACATGCTTTCTGGTTATAGCATGATAATGCTGGCCCAGGTATTTGCCGACCCGATAACGCTGCCCCCCCCCCCTTCCCCCGGGGTGGGCTTTCGATGCCTGCGGCCCTCAGGGCAGGGTTGGGAATTTGGGCGGAGTCACGGCTCGATCTTGGGCACATTGTCACGTGTACTGTAGTTACGGTTGATATTATGCTCTGCTATCCTACTATCCTCATAGATGCACACTTGTTGCTGCCTTGGTATGTTGTTACAATTATTTGTCTTATTTGTCTGAAAATTTTCAATAAACTATATTTCTGCAAAAAAAAAAAAAAAGAATAACAGGCTGGAAGCTTTAAAAGGAGGGTGGTACTTGAAATTAGTGTTCTTCCTCTTGCTCAGGAATGGCAGCAGGCATGTGTGAGTGCATCTGCACGCAAAAGGGAGGCAAAGACTTTTGGAAGATGGCCTGGTGTCAAGAATGGCAGCAAAGGTGCCACTTCTCTCCAGGAACAACATCAGGGACAGACTGATATTCTGCAAAAGGTACAGGGATTGGACTGCTGAGGACTGGGGTAAAGTCATTTTCTCTGATGAATCCCCTCTCCAATTGTTTGGGGCATCCGGAACATACCATGTCCCGAGAAGAAAAGGTGATGCTACCATCAGTCCTGTGTCATGCCAACAGTAAAGCATCCTGAGACCATTCATGTGTGGGGTTTCTTCTCAGCCAAGGGAGTGGGCTCACTCACAATTTTGCCCAAGAACACAGCCATGAATAAAGAATGGTACAAAAACATCCTCCAAGAGCAACTTCTCCCAACCATTCAAGAACAGTTTGGTGACGAACAATGCCTTTTCCAACATGATGGAGCACCTTGCCATAAGGCAAAAGTGATAACTAAGTGGCTTGGGGAACAAAACATCAAAATTTTATGCCCATGGCCAGGAAACTCCCCAGACTGTAAGCCCTTTGAGAACTTGTGGTCAATCCTCAAGATGCGGGTGAACAAAAACCCCCACAAATTCCAAGCATTGATTATGCAAGAAAGGGCCATCAGTCAGGATGTGGCCCAAAGTTGATTGACGGCATGCCAGGGCGAATTGCAAAGGTCTCGGATAAGAAGGGTCAACACTGCAAATATTGACTCTTTGCATAAACTTAATGTAATTGTCAATAAAAGCCTTTGACACTAATAAAATGCTTGTAATTAAACTTCAGTATACAATAGTAACATCTGACTAGAAGATCTTAAAGCACTGAAGCAGCAGACTTTGTGAAAATTAATATTTGTGTCATTCTCAAAACGTTTGGCCAGGACTGCACATGAGGAGAGGCAGAAATGTTTGTTGCCCAAATCAAGAAGAGCCTACTTTACCAACACTGCTCCTCCATAGATACAGTGCAGTGAGCGAACATTGTCACCCTAAGACAGAAAGTGTGTTACTGGATTTGATCACCAGGTAGATATAAAAAGGAAAAAAAAGCCTAAAAACAGGAAACTAATACAACCACCACATGTAAAAACCTAAGCATATTACAGGTTTTTTGTGTTTAGATGTGCTTTAACCCTTTCTCTGCCAAGGACGTATGGCATACGGACCTACAAAAGTGCTTCCAGCTGGCCAGGTCAGTATGCCATACGGACCTGGCATTTACAGTTCTACTATAAGCTGATGGTCACTTTAGCGACAATTAACAATTGAATTGTGTATTTTTATCGGTTTAATATTAATTTGAGAAACATTTGCGCAATTATGGCAGGGCCTACAAATTTAGTATCACCATCTTTTTATTCTACCGGGCCTGCGCTTTCAGAAAATATATGGTTTGGGGGGTCTTTTACAAACGCTAGCAACGCAGCAGTTGAAAATCAAATCAATAGGAAAAAATTGCAGAAAATTCAAAAATGGCTTGGCCAGCTGATTTGAAAAATGTTCGAGGGCTTGGCAGCGAAAGGGTTAAAGAAAAAAAAAAAAGCAATAAAAAGTGAGCATGAGAGAGGGAGAGAAACCGAGAGAGCAAGGTAGCATGAAAGAGAAAATTAGAGCGAGTGAGCATGAGAGAAAGAAAGCAAGGGAGCATGAGAGAAAGAAAGCAAGAGAACATGAGAGAAAGAAAGCAAGGGAGCATGAGAGAAAGAAAGCAAGGGAGCATGAGAGAAAGAAAGCAAGGGAGCATGAGAGAAAGAAAGAAAGGGAGCATGGGAGAAAGAAAGAAAGGGAGCATGAGAGAAAGAAAGCAAGGGAGCATGAGAGAAAGAAAGCAAGGGAGCATGGGAGAAAGCAAGGGAGCATGGGAGAAAGAAAGCAAGGGTGCATGGGAGAGAAGGTGAGAGCCAAATTACCTTTCAAAATAAGCCTCCTCTTTAATCATCCAGCTTAGCCATGTCAACATCAGCTGCTCCTGTTCTGGGGTGCTGTAAAAAAAAGTAATTTTTTACTTTACATTTTAACAGCTATTCAAGCCATCGTAAAATTTGACGCGTCATTATGTCACCAATATGAAAATACAATGTTCAAAAATATTAATAACAAAATTATACATCCTGTATTAATTCCTTTTCACACAAATGTTCCCATTTAGTCTTAAGGTGCCCATACACTGTACGATTATTGTACGATTTAATCGCAGGAGATCGTACGATAATTGCAAAGTGTTTGGAAGGCGTGCGACCGTTTCTACTGTACGATCGCACGTCTTCCGTCGAACAAGCAGGCTGGAAAACCCGGTTAGTGGCGTGCTTGTTCGACAACTGCCGAACGTGCCTGTGTGCGCAAGACCGTTCATGCATTGCAGTCTGAGGGGGGCGGGCTTGCGATGATCGCAAGTACGATCTGCCTGTCCAAGATGGGCAGATAGTGTGTTTTTTTTTAATTACTTTACAACCCTCGCAAGACAAAAGTCTTGCGAGGGTTGTACAGTCTATGGTCACCTTTACAAATGAGAACCTGCCCATATGCGGAGAGTGTGCCACAGGGAAACTAGAAGCTCAGTCTAACATACTGTAGGTGCTCCCACATGGCAGAATAGCTGGTAACTGGTAAATAAATTGTCTGTTACACAAAATGATAAGCTTAAAGGCCTGAGAAAACAAAATAAAGAGCAATTTCCATGGGGATATTTTGAATGTGATGTTTAATTTATAATTAAAGGTGATTTAAGTTCCACTGACTGAACACACATACACAACAGAGACAGGGAGACAGAGAGAGAGAGAGAGAGAAACACACACATGTACACATAGTATATACATTTAATCCTCCAGCTGTTATTTTCTAATGCAGCACTGAATCATATGGACTTTTATGAGGTGACAGTTCTAATATCAGACCCTAACTGCTTTATTAAAACAGCTAATGTTTTACACAGCTGATAGGTAAAGCTCATATTGTATATTAAGTTGATTGGCTCCCTAAAAAATTGATGGTAATTACAGAAAGTATAAAAAGGAAAAACTACTGCTGTGCTCTCTTTAGAAAACTCAAAATGTGCTGTAAAACATATGTATCATGTAGACATCCTGTATAAAATGATTCTTTGTAAAATTAATATATAGACTTTATATAAAGACAAAAAAAAATCAGTTTTAAACCGAAATGTTTAATAAAAGCAGACTCAAAACCATTATAGTTTCCCTTTAAAGAAAGTTACAGACAACTCACCTGACCAGTGTGGAAAACGCCAGCAGCATACAAAAAGAAAGGGAGACAAAACGCACGCCACCAGGAGTTGCAGGTGGCCGACTGGTCATGAGCTGAAGTACTTGCTCAGCCTCTTCATCTGTTGGTCTGTATACATAAAACAAAGCAATACACAAGTTACAAGTAACCACTAATTAATTGCAGTGACACACTGGCTGACCGAGTGTGGTTAATGAAAATTCATCATTTCCAAAGAGTTAATATGGCCATACATATTATCAGGTGCACAAGAAACTGCAGGTACATGCAAACAAATTATTTTGTATTCCACCCACAGTTTAACATGCTGAATATCAAACAGATCACAGGGAACATTCCCAAAACATAGACATGTGATCAGCAAAACAGGATTTTTGTACTTCCTGTAAAATATTTTTTTTTATTCTGTTCTTTGAGAGATATAGGAATTGAGATACAGTCAGGTTTTACTGCCCTCATCTGCAAAGCATGCCTCAGTTTATAGTATACGGTACCAAGAGCATGAGTGTAAACAAAGAGGAGGGACCACCTTTTCCCAAACAAAAGGGGAACAGTTCCAACACACTCTCGGAGGGTGCTTCTAACCCACATAGAGGAATACCTTGAATAGTGGGTGTAATGGAAAGGTACTCTGGAAGACCCAAGGCTGGAAACAGCAGACTGATCCCCCAAATGCAGGGTAGTACACACAGCATCAATAAGGTCCAAAGCCCTTGGTAACTAATTAGATGGCAGTGCCAAAAAAAACCTCTTCAGGAGGTAGATTGTTGGGACTCTGAATCGGAGTCAGCGATTTTCACAGCAACCGGTGGCCCGTTGTGTTCCAAGGCCTCAAGAAAGTGAGGACGCTGGGGTGTGCATAGGGCCTGTGCAGCCAGTATCTGTGAGGAATTGTGTGAATCTGGCTACAAAGTCCTGAGTTGCAGTGGAGGCCCCTGATTGCAGGAGTAAATTCCCTTAGAGGACACTGAGTAGATGTCAATGGAACCTGGGGTCACCCGTAGCAGCAGGCAGACATGTTGTGCCTGCATAGCCATGATGCAATTCCACATGGTGCTTTGCAAAGCAGGAGAATCAGCGGGATGGTGCTTCCTCAACAATGATTGGTGGGGAAAGATACCCCGGAGTGCACATTTGACATCAGCAATCAGTCCCTCAGCATTAACCCCTTTTGCAGTAAAACCAGCGTCAGCTGGAAATTTTAAAAGGCACCCAGTTGTGCAAATAGCAAGGCACCTCACGGTGCTATAGCTTGAACAGCCTTACTCAACAGAGTGAGTGTTCAGAGTCAGGGTCACATGCTGGGGCAATGCCATGGCTCTGGACCTGGAAAGTGCTCTGTGGCTAACTTTTACAGTACACAAATGTCTGGAAAGCACCACATTATAAAGCCCAGTGCATGAAGGTCATACTCCAGGCTGGCCCCACCACTCCAGCAGGGCCCAGGTACGGCACTCCAAAGTCAGGCTTAAGAAAGGCCGATCTAGGTAGCTGTTATGTAGAGACCAGTTCAAACATCTATGTAGCAAGGAATCTTGATTGAAGTCAACTTCTGGTTAAACTTTCCTCAGCAGAGCTGAAGGAAAAACATCCATCCTCCTGGGACAACAGCAAACCACTGAGGCAGGCTGGGTAGAGGAGGGGGTAATCCTTGGGCCGGCTTAAAATTTTACTGTTTGCCAATGTCTAGTCCTCCTGTCGGTGGCAGTATGACCTGACTGTGTCCAAATTCCTCTGTCCCTGTTGTTGCCACAGTCAACATCCATGGATGCAGTACACCAGGCCCTTAACACTCTTCACATAACACCACAGTTCATTAACGAGATACAGATTAGTACTAAGCTAAAACAAAATCAATTAAAGGAAAGGAAGAGAAAAGGAATTGACTTACTTAAGGCCAGCAATTCCCATCAATGCACAATAGAGTCGGAGCAAGGCACTTGCTTTCACCACATGTTCTTCTTTAAGTCCACTGTATACAGAAGCTGCACGCTCAGGGTCTCCCTCCTGTGGCTTCTGTGGTTTTTTTGCAGCTGGGAGAATGCTCATCAACTCTGAGAGCAGCTGTTTTCTCATTTGCCAAAGCACTGAGCTGCTATTTTCTCTTCTTCTCTGAAAATAGGAAAGCAAATATATTCAATTGTGCTACCATGTAAACAAAGATTATGACTGGAGGTAAAATCTGCATTTGTTCAAAAACTGTTCAGTGTGAGGACCTACCTGCATGACTAGAAATTGAACAGATTGTTTATGTAAGCTATTGTACTACATAGTAGTTAGAGAGCTACACAGAGATTAGAAAACCTAAAACACCTACAGACAGTCTATAACAAGATTGTAACACTACTTAGAGGGTAATCTAAGTCAGGGGTAGCCAAACACTGGTCCTCCAGCTGTGGTGAAACTATAAATCCCATTATGCATCTCTCTCCGGGAGTCATGTCTGTGGCTGTGAGAATGTTGCAATGCCTCATAGGAATTGTAGTTCCACCACAGCTGGAGGACCAGTGTTTGGCTACACCTGATCTAAGTAGTAACAGCAGTTGGCACGACCCAACCATTAAATTGATATCTGCGTAACAAATTTGAAAAGAAGGTCCATGTAAATGGCAAAATGACTCTTCAGGCATTATTACTGATAGGCAATGACATTCTTAAAATGTTGACTGATGTATTTTAATGGCCAAAAGCACTTCATAAATAAAAAGGATGCTTACCATTTGGCCATTGCGAATAAACGTTCCAAACCAAGTACGAACTTTTGCATTGGTCCCAAGTAGCAGTCCACTCACAAAACATACCATGTTGCTCACACCATCATCACCTGCCTCGTTTTTAGTGTGGTCCAATGTCAAAGCAACCCCAAGTCCAGGTAGGTGACATTCCTCTACCTGTCACATATTTAAAATTATCCATTAATGGTTTCCCTTACAAAATGATTAGGCAAGATGAACACATATATGATTCTCATCCACACAACACAGGTTAATAGATTAGAGTCGGTATCATCAATGTTAGTAACCAAGTAACTGACATGCTACATGTTCTTACCACCATGCCTCGCACTTTGAGGGCTTGTGACGGATTCATTTTGCACAGCTGGCGCAATGCTTCAGTTCTCCGTCTCCCTCCACTGCTCTCTTCATCCTGGTGCTCTCCATTTTTTATTAAACTCCTGCAAACTACAGAGAGAGACTGCAACATAAATACACTGTTATTGACCAGGAGCATCTCTCAACATGTCACATGGAAACATAACATAATGGATAGCCATTGTTCCAATGAACACCTCCACAATGAGAAATGGCTTCTGAGTAAACACCATTTTTAGATGGCAGGCTGAGAAGTGAATGTCACCCACAATCCTTTGCTAAACAAGAAGAATGAGCTGTGTGCAATACTGTTTTGGCCTACCAGACAGTAGTCCACTAGTAGTTCAGGTCACTAAGTAATATGGCAAACCTCCCAAAACTGAGAAATGCTTCTAGGTGTATGACATTTTCTACAGATAACACTGGCTCCTTCCAGAACAAAACATTATGTAGAAATGTGAGTTACATTCATTTTCGGTTTAAAGTGGCCTAATCTCTGAACCATGGATTTAGACTTTCATAATCAAAGGATATCTATGACAATTACATTTCACATATAGCTTGAAGTTTAAATTCTGACATGGAAAAATTGCTCACCGTCATTAAAACTGTCAGGAACATTAGCCACCAGCAGACACAAGAACCAGGCACCATTGCGAACATGCAGTAAAGCTTCAGCCATATCAGTAATCGGCAGAAGAGTGTGCAATTCTGTAACAAGGCAAAACTGACTGATTTCAAATTCATTTGAATACATCTTACTTTAGTACAACATAAGAAAGAAAAAAAAAAAAAGTAGGAGCTAAAAGAAGAAGTAGTTCTAAAGGCTACAACTCCATTAGCACTTTCACAGATCTCCAGTATGAATATGTACAATGCTAAAAACAGGTAGGTGTCACCCCTATTGTCTGATACAGCTTTGCAGTGTACCAAGTCACCTCACTGCCTCCAAACTGCTCACTGATCAAAGAATTTGAATTGTGACATTGTTCACTATGCAGAGGTTACTAGAAGCCATTCGAGCCAAACAATAAATAGAGGATCAGCTCTTTGCTATGCAGTGCAGCAAAGGTGTGGACATCACACTAGCAGAACAGTATTACAAAGCCTTTGGGGAATAATCTACTTGGGTATATATTTCAACTGTGTATTTAACAGTCTGTCTGGTTTTCCACTGTAATGTGTCAAGGGGAAAAATATCAAAAATGTATTGACAAAGGAATGGTGTTTGAAAGGTTAGTGGGTACCTAACCAGCGTGAGCTTCAACGCCCAATCATTCTCCTAACAGTTATTGTTTAGAAGCAATTACTAAGCAGTCTGATAGACACTTAGAGAACAAGGTAAGGGCCTGTTTACAAATTGGTTTTGCATTCTCATACAAGTCCCCGTGGGCATGCAAAAAAATTAAAAGCAGATCAAAAGCCTGCCAGTAGCAGCTGTGAGCCACTCTGGGAGAATTTAGTAAGTGGCTTTTTAAGCGTTTCCAATGTGTTGGCTGCAATAGCTGGCCCTCTGAAAATCCCAGATACCTGGCTGTTTCTGGCTTCCATACTTTATGTGCTCTTGAGTTAAAACAAGTATGCAGAAAGTAAACTCAGAGCTCCTGACCTGCATACTTCTTCCAGTTCAGTCACTCAAAATATCAGCGTGCCAAGCAGGCGATGGACATCTTCAGAAGCAGGTCAGAGATATCAACCAAGATGCCTCTTTTATAGGAGGTTTAAACAACCCTATCAACTCTCAATATTTGAAACCAACATATACAAAGGAGGCATTTAAACGTTGGGCTGGTTAATGTAAAACCTGCCGGTAGCATACCTGCTTGTAAAATGCAGAGAACATCTGCAGCTTCCTCCATGTGCACAGGGCTTTCAAACAGTTCAGATGATTTAAAAAAATATTCACCATTGGAATCTGCTACCTATAATTGAAGAAAGAAAATATATTACAATATATACAATTTTATACATAACCTTCAGGGTAAATAAAACCATCAGACAAAACATACCACTTGTACAGGGGGTAAGGTTATCAGATTCCATTATCCTGTAGGTGTTTCACCATGACTGCCAGCACTGGCAAAAATCAGTGAACCAGAGGCGGCACACTCAGTTAACGAAGCTATAATTATTGTGATTTGCAAGTAAGGACCATCACCTGGCTGAAGACAGCTATGGCAAATAACATGTATAATAACTTACCAATTTTAACATCAGCAGCAGTGTCTTGCACAGGATATGAAGGAAATGTTTCCATATAGTTGGTTGGTGCAAATATCAAATATTAATTTTAAGCGGCATCCGGATAACAGAGTTCAAACCCCTGCCCTATGTTATGGAGTTCTGTACTTCTAACACTCTTCTCCTAGGGTGAAGGGGGTGCGCCATGTAGCAAGTTACCTCTGGCCCCACCACTACATGCTGACAGGAGTAGTGAGGGTAGCATCACTACTCCTATCAGCTAGGTGCCAGAAGCAGCAAGCCAATGCTGAAGAGGAGGTGGGGGCTATGCGCTCTCTCACCTCCTCCACCTACAGCACCCATGGCAAAGGTGTTCCCCACCAGCCATGTGAAGTGGTGAGGGCTGCAGAAGGAGCAACAGCCCATGCACACTGTTCCACTCACCACTCCCAATACCTTCCTGTACCCTTACTATACCGGGCTGGCAGTGACTGTGTGCACACAGCCTGTCACTGCTGCAGCTAGCTAAGTTTGTGCTTCCTGTCTCCAGGAGGTTACTAAGATAAGATATATGAAGATATATGTATTCAACCTCAGAATGCCCCACCCTCACTGCCTTCTTTCACAACCTCCTCACCCAAAAGCCCCCCACCTCCCGATTCTGTATCTATATTACAAGTTATTTTATAATTTAATATCTAAAGGCCAGTCACTAACAAACCATGGCACTCATGCTTGGCCACAGCTGACTGTGTGCCACTAAAAAAAACATTGGTTCCATTTGCAGCTATTGCTCCCTCCCCTTGCCCCTCTTCCCAATATCAGGATTCACACCTTTGCAAGTTCCCAGGTATGCTCATCACATGTGTGCTCCGTCTTTTACAAACACTGTTGGGTGTCAAGGGCTAATAGGGGTACATCAGTTGCTCCAGTACACACATTGTTTTCATCACTCCTGAGGACGTCTAGATGGACGAAATACATTGGGTGGGATAAAGTACGTGTGATACCATCACATCTGTGAGGGGCGGGCTACGCGCACAAGAGAGTTGGAAGCAAGTGGTGGTGTATCTCTAGCTCCATAAGGCTACACTGTATATTCCTTGGTGCAGGACATAGTGCGCGAACAGATGTGTGTGAGGTGCGTTAAGGATTGACCCACTGCTACACCCTAAGAGTCCTATGTACTGGGAAGTGTCCTTTGATTAAAAACTGACCTTTTAGTGAGTGCACCTTTTACATAGAGGTGTGGAGAGGACGTTGGTTTTGACTTTACTTTGTACTGAACAGCACTCTGTGTGAACAGCAGTCTGTGTGAAATCAGGGGTCTCTCTGCAGAGGACCGACACATCCCCTGTTGGGTTAAACCTGGGCCTCTCCAATGACAGGGAGCATAAGCTTTACTGACTGCAGAGCTATAGGGCTGACTTAGCAAGGTTAGAACCCCTGTTCATTTTTAATGTCATTTGTGGACATTCACTTTCACTCCTGTGACTGTGGAAAGGGAAATCTATTTGTTTTTTTAGTCAACACCTAATGAGGAGCAGAGCAAAGCCATCTCCATGGGGGATACATCTTCTAGTCACAGACGGAGATGGTGTCAGACAAAAATAAAAATATGATTTCATTCTAGGACAGCTGTAATAACCTAGGGCTAGTTCATGCCACAGCCTTCCACAATACAGGCAAAATGCACAAAAGGGGGAATATCCATGGTCATGGTTTTTCGATACATTATGGGGCATTGCAAAAAAGTCCTACATGCTTCACTTTTGGTACGAGAAGATGCAGTTTCCCATTCAAGTCATATGAACTAAACATTGTTGATTTGCATATAAACCATGTCAAGAATGAATGCAATTTTCTTCATGAATAATGGCATGGGTAAGCCACCACGTGGAACAACCAAGAAAAAGCAAGAGTAGAGTATAGAGGAGGTCCTTTTATAACAAAAGGTGAGCCATACAATCCAGCAAGAGCTGGAAGAGGAACAGTCATTAAATCGATTAACTAGCCAGGTGTCCACTAGCAAGCTTATTCTGCTCACAATACTCAGAAGAATAATCATGATACGCATTCTAATATGGAAAGCTGAAAGGGGTCAGTAATAAATTAAATTCAACAAAGACATTGCAAAATAATGGGAACAAGTCATACCTTATTTATTATTGCCAACAACTCGCTAAGCACTAGACGCAACCGGCGAGGAGAGTCACTATGCTCAAACTCCAATGTCAGGCCATGCTGAAGCTGAGATACCAAAATACTTTCTCCTGTAGCTCCTCCAAGCTTGTGCCTAGATAGGGGCAATAAACACTTGCATTAAACAGACTGCACTAATGATGCTCCATAGTACATCACAAAGACTGCTAAAAATAGAAATAAAAAGTGGAACAGGTTTCTTTTTTACTACAATAAGGACTAGTGTTCACAAGTGTTGGAGATGCACTCACAAAGTGCTTTTACATCAGTGTATGTGAATGTGTGGCAAAGCACAATATTATCTCAAACTTACTGTAACTGAATTCTAATATAGCAGGATCCAGTGACCAGGCACTGATCCATTAAAGCCCAACTGCACTCAAAAATGTTTTTTCAATGACCTCCTCTAACCCATCCTGATAGGCTCTTACCCTGTGAAGTCAGATATACTCACCTAAGTTCCCCCTCTAGGTCCCTCACTGCTTCCATTTCAATGGACATCAAATAGGAAGTGAATTTCTTTGGACACTCAGAAGGACCCAAGCGCAAAGTAATCAGAAGAGGTATGCTGTGGCTTCACACGAATGCGGCTTGCAGTGTATTTTCACTTTTGCAGTCAAATTGCGATAACACCTTCTTGTTATATTTCTTACATTTTTCTATTCACAGAGCATAAGCTTAAAAAATATTGAAATATGCTTTTTGCAGTTTAGATTGCTTTTACTTGGGTTAGTCTTTCTTTGCTTCTTAAGGATTAACATTTCTACTTGCTTCTCCTTCTTTGCAATGTTAGGAGGAGCTGTGAGTGGTTAAAGAATTTCAACTCAGGCTTCTGCATTGTATGTTAATGAGAGAAACATAACCCACAATTTTCAGTCCCTTGTCTTTCTATAAAGGACAGATCACTGCGAAGGTGCTCGGAAACCCTTGATTCAGTAATTTTGACCTGTTGCAACAAAACATGTAAAAAGGTAAGAAATATTGTTTAGAAAGTATTTTTGTAATGCGTTGTGATAGGGAACACAAACATATAGAGAGGTTTTTTCAAATTTGACTGCAAATGTAGAAATACACTTTAAGGTAAGCAAAAAAAACCAGAGCTTTTAGATAGGGATTTGTTTTAACCCAGTGATCAGATAGTCCACCATGGGAGGGAGTGGTGGTTGGGATGGGTGACATATATCTTCCAGTTGGGCTTTAAGCTATGGGCCCCAGTTGTCCTCGACCACCAGTAGCTCCAGAATCTCTCAATATCATTACCCAAACTCTAACATGGTGTTGTGAATACCTGCATGGTCAAAGCACACAGTCACTTTTTACATTAGGATGGGTCCTTGTGCCATGTTTTAAAAAATTATTATTGAAAAAGAATAGCTACTTTGTTCAATTATTATTAGAATGCAAAAACATAGTGCATCTGCACATAGGTCTTTGTCTGTATTAGTTTTCACCTAGTTTGATAGACTAGGGCTAGACATGGTCCCAAATGTTGCCATGTGAAAAGGGAGCTTACCCATTTTAGTGAAAAAGCTTTTAATAAAAGACAAAGATCTGTGTGCAGACGTACTATGTTTTTGCATATTATATTTAGCATAGGATGTGGACACATGAATGGCGCCATATTTTTTGTCCCATAAGAAATTCATATCAAGATATCTGGTTATATGCAAGCATTTGTATTTTAGAAAATGATTTCTTTCTAAGTGAAAGGTTTTACACTTCTCTTTAACCTATTTAGTATGTACCACAAAATCTTTAAAAGGAATACATTGGAAACAACAATACAACTATCCTACCTCAGTTGCTGCTCTTTGTTGGCATCCTGCTCCAGAGCATGAAAATCCACAGACAGCAAGGCCACAATGGCATTCACAGCCTCCACTCCGGATAGCAGCCGTAGCAGTAATTTCTTATCTTGAGCCCAGCTCTCACTTTGGTCTGCTGGGGCACATAAGGCCATGCGAACCAGGCATGGAAGTAGAAGCCTTAGCTCTGGATCACTCAAGGCAGCCAAGCGTACAACATCCACCTTTTGCATTGCCTCAAATGCATACGGGCTGACATACTGAAGACCTGAAGTCTCACTCATTTTCTGACCCCTTTATTAACATAGAAAAAAAGATAGAACTTAAAATGCCAATAGCAGAACTCCACCAAAAACCATCAAAATAAAAATGAATAGCCATTTAAAAGATAATACAAAATAAGTGCTTTTTACTGCAATATTTAAGTTGAAGTAGAAAAAAAAACCCAGAGGATCAACACCAAGCAGATCTTCAAGACGTAGGTTTATTTGGCCGGAAACACACAGCAATTCAGGCGTTTTGAAATAATAGGAGCTCGCAGGCCCCTTTTTAGGGTTTTGAACAAAAGAATTAGATGTGTTACCTTGAATCATTTCCCATCATCAGATAATAATGCCACATGTTAGTGATAAAATAAATGTAGGCAAGCTACCTTGATGGTCCATTGACACTAGATGCAGTGACTGGCATTGCTCATTAACACAAAAGGTGACTTGCCGTTGTTCATTAACACAAAAGGTTTTCAAAGTCTTACACTTAGCATTCTTTAGAAAGAAGGAAAAAGCCTGTCCCCTGGCTGAATACTGCAGAGAAGGGCTCTTGCTGTCTGTGTGAAAGCAGTGGTCTCTCTGCAGAGGACAGACATATCCCCTGTTGTGTTAAACCTGGGGCTCTCCAATGACAGGGAGCATAAGCTTTAATGACTGCAGAGACCACTGCTTTCCCACACAGACCAAGGGTCCTATTCCGCAGCATGCTGCAGAGGACAGGATTTGGTACCCAGGTTGTACCTTATTTCTAAAAAAAATTAACTGTAACGCTTTGCACAGTTTTTCTTTTGAAGCACCAACATATATTTAACCAATTAAATGGAAACTTTAATTGGGCTTTAACCCTTCACTGCCACCGACGTAAGGCTTACGGTGGAACACAACCGCTTGCAGCTGGCCAGCTCAGTAAGCCTCACGTTGGTGGCTTTTAACGTTCTGCTATAAGCTCATGGTCACTTATACCAGAACAGTTCCCCCGACGGTCCCCTGTAAAATAATAGCTGTCATCAGCCCCCAATCTGCAGCCTCTCCGTCCTGTCTGGAGCCGCTCCAGGCTGGGACCTATTTCTCCTTGGATGCCAACTGCTCTCCCCTGCCTGTATGGGCTGAGGCAGCAGGGATCGGAGGAGAAATGGCCGGCGGAGGAAGCAGCACTGCATGTCAGGATGGCCGAGCGCTAAGGAGAGCAGAGCCTCCAGCTGTCCAATCTTGGATCGCTGGCGGCTCTGTGATCATGTGTGGCTGAGTGGCGAAGAATGGCCGAGCGGAGGATCAGTAAATATCCTTGATATTTACCGATCAGCTTATCACTCCAGTGTTTGTAAACAACTGGGGACACACACAACACTATATTTCCCTAGTTATGAATAAACAGGAAGTGCTTTACATCACTTTTCATTCATGAGTTTCTGAATGGGTAGAAGCCTCTGTACTGAGGCTTCTACCCATTCATAACTGGATGATAGTAAACGTTTTACTATTTCTAGTTTGTGAATGAATGGGAAACCTCTGTACTGAGTGCTTTCTATTCACTGAGTGCTGAGGCTGCAGGCAGAGAGATTGAGGACTTTGTGTCCTCAATTTCTTTTTCGAAAAGTAAATGTCAGGGGTCTTTTAGACCCCTGATTTAACCCCAAAACACCCCCAACTGTGCACTGATACTGATTTTAGAGTGCTTTTATCAATTTAATTGTGCATTTTGCTTGCTTCTGAGTCTGATTCCTCACAATTATTATGCACGTATAAAACGCTGGTGGCTAATGCACGGCATGTCAGTTCTCTCTGTGTGGCCCAACGCATGTTCAACACTTTGCAGAGTGGCATTAGGATGCCAGGTGATGGGATGCTCCCCGTGTCCCCGAGCAGTGCAGGAGTGTGCGATCTGGTAAGTAAACACTGAGTGAGGTAAATATCCCTGCCACCGACTACCAATGTGGGGTGGGGGTTAAAGCGATATTAAACTTTAATTTTTTTATTACTAGGAGACTGAATTTATATAGAAATTGTTTGGGTTTTTTTTTTTTTTTAAATCCTTCAGATCCTCGCTTTTCAGTGGGTCCCCGCAGCGCTTTTCCCCCCGCGCGGATGCCTCCATCAGCTAAGTGGCTGCTGTGGAGGTACCCATGTGTGCTCGTTCACAGCCATTACTGCAGTGGCTGTGTGCGTCCATAGACACACACACACAGCCCTGCGGCAGGCCATGCCCCAGTAGTTTGACAGCAGAAGGGGCCTGTGGCTCCTCCGCCCTCAGCATCCTCCCCCAGAACCAAGAAGTTCAGGATGGAGGATCACTGTGGGAACCGGCGGTGGTGACAGGTAAGTGGCGAGGGGGAGCGGGGATTTAAAAAAAAGGTACTGGACGTTTTTTACCCTAATGCAGAGAATGCATTAGGGTAAAAAACGCCCAGCCTTTAGTAATACTATAACTACAGGGCCAATGACCACTAATGTAGGCAGAGGGTTAAGGTGGGTGTTAACAGTGCAGGTGGTGGTGGAGGAGGTGGTGTTAACAACACTGCCACGGATCAGCAATGCTAGGGGTTATTACTGTCATCACTGATATTACGTTAAGGGTTTTCTATGATTGTGGTCACGGGTTTTTATTGGAGACACTGACACCAATGCTGGTAGTCATTATTGAGGTCACGGGCACTAATGCTGGGGTTTAATACTGCAGTCACTGACACCAATGCTGGGGGTTAATATTGAAGACACTGACACCAATGCTGGGGGTTAATATTGTAGTCACTGACACCAATTCTGGGGGTTAATATTGTAGTCACCGACACCAATGCTGGGGGTTAATATTGCAGTCACCGACCTGACACAATGTACTTCAACGTACAAAAACTAGAAGCTATTGTGCAGCCCCCTGGAAGTGTCAGGGGTTGCATTTGATGCACCCTATAATTTTCAGGTTGACCACCACTGGTATAAACTAGGAGGTCCACCAAAAGCTAGAAAATATGGGTAACACAAATATGTACACAAGTATCCATACTCTTTGAAACAAATGTATAGTAAAAACATGCCACAGGCAGTGAGTCTTCATTATACAAAACACTCATTTTGCCATCTGTTATTGTCAGCATTTCCATTCATGGGGTTAATATAAACATTATCACTGTTCACGTGTTACATTTATAGGAATAGTTTCCAAAACGTCTCAGTTCTACAACAAACATTTGCTAGCTACAACAGTATTTAATGTGAAGAAAAAGTGGTTTCCATCTGTTTAAACACCTGTCAGCTTTGACACAATCATACATACAGAACAAGATTTTAGAATGTCTTCTTCCTTACATGTAGAATTTAGAATCCTTTGTCACCATACAGATAATGAAGGACAATTCTCCAAATCCTCAGCATTCTGTCAATGTACCTGAGCCATGCAGAAACAAGGCAGATTGCTGCCATATGCTGCCTAGACAGATCTGACTGGTGGGTTCCTTTATTTCAGTGCTACTTTGTGAAAGAGATATAAAAGTGCAGCAGAGGCCATGTTGTCAGCTCACTATAGTCAGCCAGGAGGCACATTGGATTTCTGGCAGGATTTTTTTTCCTGTATTTTACTTTTTTTGGCACTTTCAGCATTTTTAAAGTGTAACTCTACATTTGGTGCAGTGACACCTAAAGAAGAACTTTGGGAAAGGCTTTTCTTTTGGGGGGACCCACTGCATGGGTAGGTTTTTCCTTGTGTTCCGAATCAAGCTTTAAAGCAAAACTCTGGGCAAATCAAATCCTAACCCTTGCAGTGGGGCTACCCCTGCACTGTAAAGGTTCAGTGCTTGGTTTTGTCTAGGTGCTCAAATAAATTTAAAAAAAAAGTTATACTCACCCGATCCTCCTATGAGCTGGCTTGCTCTTAGACCAGTCCTCCCAGCCTCTCTCCCCCTTCATTGCAGCAGTATAAGGTCCCTGAATCATCATGTTCTATACACAGTGTATTGGAAATGAGGGTGCTGAGGGACAGTCCATAGTTGCAGCGGAGGGGAAAACAGACTGGAGGGAGCACTGTGACAGCCGGCTCAGAGCTTGGGGTGAGTATATCTTTGTTATTTTAACACCTAGAGAAAAACAAGCAGTTAACCCTTGCAGTGCAGGGGTAGCCCCACTGCAAGGGTTGATAAGAGTTTTTCCTAGAGTTCTTGTTTAAATCAGTCTAGTTTTGACAAATTGCTCCCAATACGTACCCAGCTCAAAAAAAGTCCTACGATGGCAGAGAGTGCTAATTAGAAGTGAGGCGGTATAGTGCCCTTAGTTGACTTACCTTAGATGCCACAAAGAAGAGAGTGATGGAAGGGTTATGTGTCCGGCTCAGGCGCTGTACAGCACAGCACACTACATAACAATAATTCATTCACAGAGAACAGATGTGAGTCCACCCGCGGCGAGCCCCACACATCATACAATCATCGTGCACTCCGCCTGCTCTGACTTCACCAACCCCGGACGTTATACCACACACTACAGAGAGGTACAACCACAACACCTCGGAACTAATCTGCCTTAGGAACAGTGTGCTCGGATGCCGGAAGAGATAGCACACTTCCGTCCACCATCCATACAGTCACGCCTACTACCTCTTTATAACCAATCAGAAAGCGAAGCGGTTGCAGATTGTGTAGAGTGGGTGGAGCTGGTTGTTCATAGAGTGGTCAGGTCACAGCTCGGAGCAGACAACAAGTAGATGGAGGGATGTATCAGCATTGGCAGAGCTACTGCCACATCGGCCTGGGGCAGAGGGAGGCCCGGTACGGAGCGATGCTTCTGTACAAGCGAGATCACTTGTGATAGCCTGCTACTGTCCAACCCCGCCGTGGTCTTCGGGGTCCCCCGCTCCTGGGGGGGGGATTCCGGGTCCGGAAGCACGGCAATGCATTTGGCATGGAGAGCGGGAGCAGAACGGGAATATTCGTTCCTCTATCTGCTGTCATCAGTGATGCAGAAAGCCTCTGAAAACCCAACTGAAGTGCCAGTGAAAAGATGATGGAGCACAGTGCTGTGCTTGATCGCCTGTATTGGAGGTCGGGTGAGAGATATCAGGGGTCTAAAAGAACCTGTAACCTCCAATGTTATCACATACGAGCTTGTTAGATAGCAATAAAGTTAAGTGGAGAAAAAAAAAGTTATAAAAGTGTGAAATAATAAATGTAAAACTAACCCCGCCGCCCCTGCCATTTGCATGCAAATAAAGGCACATGAGTAGGGCATGCAGTTGTATGTAAACGGTGTTTGTTCCACACATGTTGCATATCACCACAACCATCAGAGTGAAAGCAATAACTCTGGCACCATAACTTGCTGTTAACTCTTAATTGATGAGTAGTAAAGGCCTTTAGAGCCTTTTCAGACAAGTGGTCTGATCAGGTCCACCTGCCAGTTTTTCAGGCGGATCTGATCAATTGTTGTACCTGACTCTGGATGGGTTTCAACAAATGGAAGTTTAGTTTCGCTGGACCTGATCATGCCAGATTGGGGGTAATCTCGACTCCCCATAGACCAACATGGGTCCAGTAATTTCATTTTTTTCCTCCATAGCAAAATGAAGAGAAAAAAAAACTGGACGGGCACAGATGTCACAACGATGACATCTGATCCGTACTGCTGCAATCAGGACGTCAGAGTCTGCAGGCTGTAATGGGTCCGGTACAGTAAGAGGGACAGTAGACCTCAACTGCGAGGTCTACTGTCCTCGCAGTTGAAGTCTACCACCTCAAGAGGGACAGTACTGAACCTCAACTGTGGATGTGACCTTGAGCGTTGTGCAGTTCAACCCCGTTAAGTGCAGGACTTGTTCATCATCGGTGGAAGAGAGTCAGATAAGGTAACGGTTATAAGCTTAGCACTAAAGTACAGCTCAGGACTATGTTACTTCATATAGCCTCTATAGCAGGTTTCAAGGTACAAAAGTAGTCCAACACTCCGTAGTATCAGTCCATGGGCAAAAAGAACTATAATGATCAATTTTATACTCCTCGCTAACTAATTTAACATACACCGTCTGTAATCACTGGCTCACACAAGTAAGGTAGAGTGAGTAAGGTATTTGCGGTTAGTAGAGTGAAGAAGCCCGTTTGACGTACTAGAGGATTATTTTCACAGTAACCTCAGGTAGTCCACACCAGAGGGAACTTAGCTAGTAGTATGCCAGGGTGCAGATCCACAAATATGACATGTAAGGGTTACGTTTATTGCAGGCGCCCGCAGCGATGTGGAGTCCAGATAGGGATCACATAAATGGCTCTTTTTATCTCCCCTCTCAAGATAGAGTGCAGAGAGAGCAGTATTTTTTTTAAAGTCCCGTCCCCCCCTTTTTTTATGTGAAAATAAAAAAAAAATTGGGGGGGACTTAAATTTTTTTTGCTTTTTTTTCCCACTAAACTTTATTGCTATCACATACGGGGGCTAATAAAATCCCCCTATGTGATAGCAAAATATGTGACAGGTCCTCTTTATGGAGACATCAGGGGTCTTCAAGACCCCTGTCACCTAGGACACCCCAAAAGAAGCTGATGACACAGAGATCTGCTCCACCAGCTTCTTCCAGCTTCTGAAGCTGGAGAGTGACACGAGAATGCGGAAGTGATGTAATATACAACACTTCCGCATTCTTGCAGCGGAGAGGGGACCGGTACACGAGCTCCCTCTGATCCCCTGTGAAAGCAAAATTACAGCAGATAACAAATACATTTTACTTTATCCTGAACCTAAAAATTTTCATGGCCATGGTTGGAAGATAAACTGTGGGTATCCCAAAACCAATTCACAATCTAATTGGACATCTAGTTTGTAATGTGCAATAAATTGGATGCTGAAGAAAACGCACTTGAAATGCCTAGTAATGTCATCGCTGCTGCTATAAAATAAGCCAATATAGAAACCAGTTTGGTTATTCCGTTTAAATCTCCTTTGTGTCATTATCCACTTCATAGTCTTCAATTTGAATGCATGTTGACTCTTCTTTGGATGAGCAAAAAGGCATCTGTGTCTTCGCTTTCAAGATCTATTTGAGTCCTTTGGTGGAAATACTGTCCTGTACCCCTGCATGCTATGATTTGTGACTGATTTTTTTTTCTCTATGAAAATGCTATTCCTGTTCTCCCACTCCAGTGCTCTAGACTGGAATAGTTGAGTAACAGCCACATCCCTCAACACAAGTGTCCTCACACAGGCTTGCATTACAGCAGGAGAAAGGGAGTGTATCACACCAATTCTGTGTGCTAATTACTGAGAACAGTGGGTGTAAAGTAGGGTATGCACCGAACAAATTGTGAACCAACAAAATCAATTTAGGAACCTTTGTTTGACTTTCTAATCGTTGATTGGATCAAATAAATTATCAATTTTGACTGCCGTGATGAAAGATTCAAAGTAGCCTGTTGGAAAAATTTTCTCGATCAAACTAAATTCTAACAGTGAATGTGGTTTTCGTACAGGAAACTCAATTGATTTGAAAATTGAATGTTAAAAGAGAACCATGGCCCAACCTTTTTTTGCCATAGTTCTCTTTAGGGTCACAGGAGAACTTATACTAATGTCCTCCTGTGACCCAAAACTCACCATATAGCGCAATATTGTCGGGATCCACCCCACTAGTTTACTGACAGCTATGCCTGCCCCGTCCGTCCCTCTAGTCAGAGCTGGTGGAATGGAGAGGGTGATCCCTGCGGGGAGCGGTGACTGACAATCACTGCTAGGTGCAGGGAGAAGATCTGGAACTTAGCGATCACAGCATGTGATCACTCGGTTCCCGATCAATCGAGCCGTCAAGTGACAGCTGAAGTATCACACGTAGGCTCTAATCATGGGGATAAGTATATTTCACTCAACCCATATTTCTCCTTTAAATGAAAATACAAATCAATCGAAATTACGAAGGACAATTGTAAGGTCTCTGATGGTATTATCAAACGTTCCGGCGAGATTTTTCATTCAAACGTTCATTCCAAAATCTACCCGTGTATACCCTACTTTATTCTAGTGCCTATTGGTCACATTTACAACTGTTATAACAGGAACGTGGAGATAAGACTATGTGAATAAAGGTTGTTTTCATAGTGGCTAACTGACTTAAAGGGTTTCTAAACCCTCAGCTTTTTTGCATATATCTACTCCTAGCAAGCAGTAGATATATGCAAAAACTTTTTAAACTAAACAAAATGCTTTAACAGCGTTTTAAACTTACCCGTGTGTTCCCTGCGCGCTCCCGTCCGAAAATTTGAAACTGCACGGGCGGAATGACGATCTTATGAAGGCATGATGCAGAGCTGCAATGGAAGAATACGAATCTACAGACATTTCATGAAAACCACGGCACTCTAAATAATTTCTTTGTATATACATTTTTTCAAGAAATCATGGTACAATGGTGCAATAATTCTAATCATATCATTTCTAGACCTAAAAAAAATATTTATTTTATTTCTGTGTCCCCATTGAAAAGTGTGTGCATCACATCCTATGATGATGACCATACTGTAAATAAAAGGCTATTCTGGCAGATGCTTCCTCAGGGCTTTTTTCACCATGTCCATTGAGCTATATTTTTCTACAAACCGCAACACGTATGGTGTGAACAGGCTCATAGAAAACAATACTATGATATATACTACTAGTCCCATCAATTCATCATAAAATGAAGATGAACAAAGGCAGACATGTTTGAAGTCCAGCATGTATGACACCATAACTTCCCTCATGGATACAATGGAGAAAAGTGTGTGGTTGTAAAGAGACTGTGTTATGAGTGTGAAGGGGAAAAAAAAAGCCTGAAAATAGAAAACAAATGCAAAGACATCTAAGGGTTGTTAAGCTGCAATATAATATATTTTTGTTTTTGGATTTAGATATGCTTTACGCAGCAAAAATAATTCCATCATTGGAGGAAAAGCCAGTCACATGACATGGGTCACCTCCTCTTTTTTTTTTTAAATCTTTTATTTAGAAGATTAGGGCTCGTGTTGGCTTTGGGGACAATTGTAAAGCACTCCACTTTGTCAATGTACATTTTTTTAATAGCACTTCTTATTGTGGTTATATGCTATAACTATGCATTTATTGAATCATCTTTAAACCCATCACTCCAAAGGAGCTCTCCCTTTTCATACTGGCTGGTACGCATGTGGACTAAGCATTCTGTGGATCACAGCAATTCCTGTTTCTCAGATACTTAAAGTGCATCTAAACCCAAAAGCAAAAACAAATGTATATATTGCTGCTTACCAATCTTTAGATGAGGTAGCTGCATTAGCTTTCTTTAAGTTTTTTTTCCCTTTTTTTTCACTGGGTGATCCGGTCAGTAAGTCTGTTTTTTACACCTTCCTTTAACAGCCCAAGCTGTCCAGCAAAAGTGGTAGGTAGCAGGTTAGGTCAAACCATGTAACACTGACAGGGGTGCTTATATGGTCAGCTTTTTATTCATTTCTGTAAAACCTTTATCCCAGAGAGAACAAAAACCTGTTGCTATAACTGCTTAAAAAGTGTGAGCTAAAGTTTAGATTTAATTTCTTAGTCTAGTCCATCTAACATGGACTAATTTGTTAGTCTAGTCCAAGGGTGGCTCCATTGTTCCTCCATAGAGTGGACCCTAAGGGCTTGTTCACACGATGTCCGGATAGACTGCTATGCTGTAATATAAAATGTGTTTGGTATTTGAGTTTAACTACTTTACACAGCTGCAGCTGGGCTACAGCCATCTGGTTCAAAGCTGTAAATAGGTTGTTCCTTGTTTGTGATTCATCTTTTATTTCATTCTACTTTCATGTTGTGTTCCACTGAAGTATGTGATTAACAAGCAGACTGTTACAGCATATGCAATTCTATATATGCAGAAAAAATGTCCCTTTAAAATGCTCACAACCTGAAGATCCCAACCGCTCTGTGTAGGGGATATGATTACAGAGGAGGCATCCAGTCAGTTCATGCTAGCAATTGAGCCAGGCAGGACTGAGAAGGGGGTGTTCTATCAAAGTTTGTGACTGTGTTAGAATGTGTGACCAGTCACCTAATCACACATTTTAACGTAATCACGCCCACTTTTTCAGCAGTGGAATATGTGACCGGCAAAGCCCTGGAACAGCTAATCGAAATGTCACTTCTATCCGACTTTGTGGAATGTGAGATCGCAGTCACAAAGTCGGATAGAAGTAACATTTCATCTGTTCCAGGGCAGATCGGTTCTCCTGCACATACGATCTGCAATGCCGATCTGCACTGGAACAGCTGAGAAAGTGTTGGCATTCTTCTCCTTTTGCCGGTCACATATTCCACCGTCGAAAAAGCAGGCGGGATTACATTAAAATGTGTGACCATGTCACCGGTCACACATTCTAACGCAGTCACAAACTTTAAAAGAACGGGGGATTGGAGGCATTGGGCAAGTTCCCGCTGTCTGCTTTCACCTGGTGATTCTGTCTGTAGCATACTTCCTGTTCTAGAGTGACACACACTCACTCACTGCACTGGCAACTGGAAGCGCAGTGTTCTCATCCTTGGCTGATTTTCTCATTTGGACTACAATTAACCCACCCTCCCCTCATCTGCATAACATAGGGAGGAGGAGTTATGTAGTAAAAATATTTTGGAAGCCGATATTGTTTGGGATTTCCATTCAGAACATAAATTACACTGGATTTCAATATGTATTTTTCTTAGCCTAAAAAAAACTAATGCAGCCACCACATCTAAGGACTGGTAAGCTGCAATATATCACATTTTTGGTACTGGTTTTAGATATCATTTAAGTTCCGTAAGAGCCCATTGATGCTATACATTGCTTTATGCAATGTGTTACCCTGCACTAAGCTGCACTGCATTAAAGCCCAAATGAACCCTCTCTGGATCTCTGGGGACTTCTTGGTTTAGGTGAAAACTCATCTAGGAAGAGCAGAAGGGGGTTAATGGCTGTGCCTGACCGGGTCACAGTGCATACAGTATACAAGTGAGACATTACCAGTAAGGTTTACTCACAGACCCACTGCAGAGCAGAAGGGATTAATGGCCGCCTGAGACTAACGCACCATAGGTCACTGCAAACTGTATACAGTGGGAAATTATAAAAAAAATAAAATAAAAATAGAAGTTAATCCAGCTCCTACGAGCAGGATCGAGAGGTGAGTGAACGCCGGTATGTATTTGCTCATTTCCCGATCTACTGAGCCGACCTGTGACAGTCTCATTGTCACAGGTCGGCTAGAACTATGAGGTGAGTGAAAAGCACTCACCTCATAGTTCTCCTTTAATAGAGAGGCAGTTGCCAGGATGGATGTCCATGGCCTCAGGGGGTGCCAGCAGTAGCAAAGAGAGGTCCATGTAGCAAAAGTGTTGTGGCCCTAGTGGGCAGGCATACCACCAGCATGCGTCACAGCCTATAAGGCATGCACAACAGAATAGTGTCACAGCCCCTCCACTGAGTCTGCAACATGTCTAAAATTGGCACAGCTCTATCAGTTAACCCCTTCTGGGGAGAATGGGAGGACACAGGGGTGAGGTTGGAGGGGGCACCTAAGGAGAAGGCACAATACCCTTTGGTACTCATCAATGGTGGCCCACATGTATGACTAGGCCACTGACCGTGACCCATGATGGGCACCCCAGTAATTCTTCAGCCCTATTGGTGAAAAGACTCCATGACCTGTATAGCACCCTGTGGGTAACTCAACGCACTGCCCTACATGCCAAGGTGGGAATCCTGTGTCGGATACAACGTCTGAAACAACTCTAAAGCCTGGCCCTGCATCTTCATACTGGCGGGGCCTTAGGTATTGTTCGTAAGGCTCGATTGAGGAGTGGCAATCCAGAGGCTGCCGACTAATGCCACAGTGGAATAGATAAGGGTCTTGGTTGTATGCCAAAAAAAAAATATATAAAAGAAAAAAGGTTAGTTTCTCCTGAAGCAGATCACAAAATGTCCATCACCTTAGGACACTAGCAAAAAAAAAAAAAACAGAGGCTTGCTGGGCTGTCCTTACAGCTTTGCCAAAGTCCATTGTCCTATAGTTAGCAGTATAGCTTGTGTTTAAATACACTTGTACAGAAAAATCTGACTTTTGTAAAAAGAAATTTTAAAAAGCATATAAAATTGCTATACAAAACTATTTTGTAACTAACTTATAATAAAAAATGTAAAAAATCCTATTTGTCTGCAGTTGCTGTAATTTTCTGAAGCCATCAGGCGACATGCAGGTGTTCTGTACAATACTGTTGTACAGTAAGCCTCTAGAATGTCATTTCCTGCTTGTGTGGTTGCCTCTCTGATTTTCTCAGAAGTCTGCACTAACTACATTTTAGACATCTTCTGCAACAGGAAATTTACTCTGTAAGACATGTCCACTAAAGGGATGCAGACACTTCAGCTCTCTTCATTAGAACACTGGGCTTTGTTCAGGTAGGAGTCTACAACAAAGTTTGTTAAAATCCTTGCAATGTACAAAAATTACTTATGGCCTGATCACACTAGTGCAATGGGGTGCCATTTGTTTTAAATGGCAACCCCCCCCCAGTACAGGGTGGGTGTGTGTTTTGTTGCATTAGGCAACCCATTCAAATGAATAGGCTGTCTTAACTCAATGCACATTAATGTAGCACAATAATGTCAACAGGCCCTTATAGGGGATGTTTTTTTGTTGTGTGTTTTTTATCAACAAAAGGTGGAGTTTCACTTAAAGTATCACTTGCCATACAGGTTACAATCTCATTTATAATTACCATGATTTCAGCTAGCCTTCAATAAGACAAATGATCAAGCGTATTGACCACCAAAAGTTTTAGGGCCCATGCACATTCATTTTTAACAGATGCACTTTGTATTGTATGTGAATGTGTTATCACATGTTTTAAAGTAATACATGTAGTCAAGAACCAGCTGCACTCCTTACCGGAATAGTAGTAAACCTGCCAAGCAGGTGGGTGCTTGTAGTGACCACAGACGGCCCCGTGAACAATGCAGATCTAGAAAGGGTTGTCACCAGCACACCAAAAGTTGTGAAGCAAAAAATCCTTTATTGACAAATCGCCATCCAATACAAGCGCTTTTCAGAATGAGCCTGATGAAGGGGTACTGCTGAGACCCCGAAAGCGCTTGTATTGGATGGCGATTTGTCAATAAAGGATTTTTTGCTTCACAACTTTTGGTGTGCTGGTGACAATCCTTCTAGATATGTTTTAAAGTATATCTATTGCAAAAGTGACTTACAGTCTATGGCACAAGATGCAGAGGAACCCGAGACACTTCTGCACTGTGCTGCTGGAGTATCTACAGTACATGCAAAAAAATTAAAAATATATAGATACACCTCAAGCTGACACTGCATCTATCTCACACGTACACACAGTGTCTATGAGTGTTCCTAGGATCTCACCGCAAGTGCCAGGACATCACTGTGCAGAAGCCACTTGTAAGGTATATCTTCTCTGCCGCATAAGACTGTATGTAACAAGCAGATCTTGCATTTTAGTACAATGGCCACATTATTATTTAAATGGCAGTGATGTTAGGTTGCCCGAATGAAATCTTTTTTTTTTTGCGTTCATAAACTGCCTAAAATAACATGTCTGACACTAGCTTCATGACTTTAATTTGCTAGCATTCACTTAAAATCAAGGCAACCTCCTACATTTGTTTCAGATTTGATAGGTTGTTCAATTTGGTCTGATTAAAGTGGTTGAGGGTGTTTGCAAATTTCCATATAGTGAGCATTAGACTATACAGGTACAATGCAGAAGGCATATGGGCTTCCTAAGTCTACAGTGGGTTCAGCGGAAGTTGGTGAATGTTGTTGTAAACAGATCTTTAATATATGCCCTAGTATAAAAACAAAAAAACTATTCCATCCTACAATGGAGGGCAACAATACTTTATATTAGCGTTTTTTCCATTTGTCTGATGTTCAGCATCAATCCATACAGCTATTTGTTGCAGCTTTGATTTCTAGTCCAGAAGAGGACTTTAAATAGAGTAGTACATCATGGGAGTAGGTCAAATGCTCCACCATACACAGAAGCACCAACTGTGACACAGGGAGAAGCAACCGAGGTCACTGGAGAGGAGAGTATCAGCAAGTGGGCAAATTGACAGGGTCCCTTTAAAGGCCGATCTTGGCAAAACATTTTTGACTACAGTGGAAAAAAGGGTTAGAACCACCATTTTTTTTTTTTTTACTGCTGTCTCTGTGGAGCAGATGTACCTACACTTCCTGTCCCTGTGCTAGGGTGCCACAAGTACAGGAAGCGATGGGGATTTTTCTCTGTTGGGGACAATGAATGCAACAAAAGCACAATTTAGCAAAGTATGGAAAGGGTAGAAACATGTCCTGGTGTCTTTGTCACAGTGACACCCACACCATCTAAATGTTCTTGTCCTGGTGTCACTAGGATGTGGAGTAAAAGGAAATTTCAATGAAAAAAAAAGGACAGCAATAAAAACTTTTAGTTTTAAGGTCAGAGGATTCTTACATTTCTTAGCGATTTCTAGCAATGACTGCACTCTTCCCCACTCTATCCAAAACAAATAATGATCACTGTTCTACTTTAACAGCAGCCTTGCTAAATTGTGATTGCCTGATAAGCTTGTCTGACAACAGCAGAGCATTATCCAATGACTTCCATGTAAAGACAATGCAGTGATCACCGGCCTCAATGAGGAATTTGCATTCTGCAATTTAAAATTTAGAGAGACCGTTGGGTGATGGAAATATGAAAGCTGTATCTGCTGACTTTAAAGATGTGCATGTTGATCTTAGCTTTACTACCTGACTAATTACCAACCTGGAAGAAGCTTGTGAATGTCAGGATGGCGACTCCAAAACATGAAACTTTTTTTTTTCCCCTGACAAGCTCCTTTTAAAACTGCAGATGTGAAAAATGTTTTCCCCAAATTTAGTAAATTTGCATGAAATTTTTCAGATTGGATAGTGGGATAGGATTCCAATTCACATACCACAGTCGAAGGACTTAAAAGGGACTGTCAATTATCAGGTACTAAGAGCAAACACCTAGGACAGTAATGGCGAACCTTGGCACTCCAGCTGTTTTGGAACTACAAGTCCCATGAGGCATTGCAAGGCTCTGACAGCCACAGATATAACTCCCAGAGGCAGATGCATGTTGGGATTTGTAGTTTTGGCACAGCTGGAGTGCCAAGGTTCGCCACCACTGACCTAGGAGGTATCTGCAGCATCTTTAGAAGCCCTGTTCTGTTAGAGTGCCAGGTCTTTCTGATGGTCTTGATAGTGCTAAAGCTTGCCCACCTCCTCCACACATTACTATTGGCCAATGAGGCAGCACAAAGTGATGGGTCAATAGTAATGTATAAAAGGCAGAGCTGCAGTACATATCTGTAGGTATCTATTGTCCAAAGCCTGGGCAATTCAAACAGAGTGTATGATTAAAAAAAGACCGACAGAACATGTTAGATGACCGTTTACAAACCCAGCATTGCGACTGTTCCTGTTTAAAAAGGACAAAACGGCCAACAGTGATCTTATCCTTTTTAGACTACCATCTAGAGCCATGCTTCTCAACTGGTGGGTTGCAACCCTGTGTTCAGTGGGTCGCCATGTGCCTTCCACTGCGCTAGGCGAGAGGCTCCTCCGCCTCCCGCTAATGCAGCACAGTCAGTTCTCACACTGAGCAGTCATTTAAAATATGCTGCCCAGTGCAGTGTCAGCTTGAGGTGGGGTGGGGGTATGGCCGTTAGGGAGCCCCATCCATGTGTCTTGCTTACAGCTCCCTCAGGTGTGCTGTAGAGGTGCCTGGACCGGAGTGCTGTCACATTCCGCCTCCTGCCACCTCTACAGGGCACGCAAGGGAGCTGTACAAGCGATGCACATATAGATGGAGATCCATCACAGCATCCCACAGTAGACTGCGGATTCTGGTGCGGGAAGTGCGCTGCGTTGCCTTTCATTTGAATGACATCCCAAACTCACCTCCTGCCCACAGTTCGATGTGGTACCGCAATGCCAATGCAAATGTGTTTCAGTGTTGTGCGACTTAATGACTTAAGAGAAATGTGGGTCCTGAGATTACACAAGTTGAGAACCACTGACCTAGAGTTTACATCCAGTTGAGAATGACAGTCTGCTGACTATCTTTCAATGTACCACGTGTTTCAGAATGCAGTTTTTACTGAAGGCTACCTCTGCTGAAGCAAATTGTAATAAACATGGCCCAATTACAAGCTGAGCTGACCTGTGGAAGCTTTACCAAAGTTGTGATACATCATCAAGATGTACTTTTATACACCCAGGATAGCCACTTCATTGTCACAGAATGTATATATGATGACGTGCACACATTATATGTCAGTGCTGATTAGTTAGAAGGCAAATAATAGCAAGCATTACATACAAAATATGAATAAAAATATGACTGATTTAATTACAGACTTGAAAATTTCCAACACATCAGAAAACATCTTTATCCCACAGAAATCTTAACCAAGTAAGAGAAATGCCAACTTACTTCCCGAGGCATTCAAATTACCTTTTAGGAAACAAATAAAAATAAAAAATATAGAGATTTCTGAAGTAAAATACTCTTTGATTGCACGGTTTTGAAAGAATGTCTGAAAGCTTTTGTCACCAAGTGGTTGATTAGTTTTAAAGGAAAATAGTCTGTATTTACAAACTTTAGAAAAAAAGTGAGGTTTTCAGAATACAATTCACTTATTTCCAGGTATTTGTGAATAGATAATACAAGCTTTAAAAGATCAAATATTGATATAACAAAACTGAGGAATCCCATCATCCAAACAGTGTGTAAGTCTATTTACACGGCACCCTAAACACTTACTGAACCCTAGAACGACCGCTTGTAATTCCATACAACACAAGCCCTTCTAGGTATATCTGTGGTTGTAGTCAATATTAACCGGCCAATGAAACTGAATTAAATACAATCTGTAGAATTTGGGGGTGGGGGATAGTAGATCACAATTTAGTTCTCTTATACAAAGTAATGCTTTTTGTTTGTAGCAACAATTCTAAGAAATACAACCAGAGCCCTGAACCGAATTACAAAAATGAAATCGAATAGTTTATTTTTTCACTACAGGAGAAACCACCTACAACATTCAATGATATATTGCCATTAGGGTTTGTTGAGGTGTGATTATAAAAATCTTTTTAAGACCCGGTACCTTTTTCAAATGCTATAAACACAGTGTATATCATTGCTGTACATGTACTCTGCTGCTACAGCTTAGCTGTAAATCTCCCACACACAATGGTATGGACATTACCCTTCCTATTTCCCCTCCCCCCTTTTTTACTGTACATCAAACAATACAAATTTTTATTGTCAACCACCCCCTTACAAAAAAATAATACTCTAAAAGCAACCTACTGCAACTTTTAATTAAGACTAGTACATATATTTAAACCAATTGCTTTAAAGCAAGAAGGCCGTATAAACCTTCTAGGGGAAAAAAAAAAAAAAGTTTTTTTCATTTTATAAAAGAGGTTAAGAAATATAAGACAATTTATACATTTAAAAACTTACAATAAATAAGAGATGCAGGCATTTTTTTCTGTATATTGATAATAGGTTTCATAATCCACACAACATCTTCATGATGTTTAAAAGTCAAAAGATGAAACACATCATTGCTTCCTAGGACATCCGGCGTCTTCCATTCACGTGATGTCAGCAAATGGTCTTTCCACAGAATTGGAGACGGGAGATGATTCGAAGTGTTCCATGAGACTTTCAAAGTAGAACTGGCTTTGTGTTATAAAGCAATTATCCAAATACAGGACGTGGTGTTATTTTTTAGGTAACAACCCAGTCTGGTGTAAATCCTGCCAATTTTATATACTGAGTGGCTTCAAAAGAAACAAAATGTGATTTCGGAGTCCTGTGATGTAATAAAAGCCTTGTGTTTCTTGCAGCTTTCTTAGTGAATGTCACAGCATATTCATGATAATGTTATACAACTGGTTCAGCACCACAAAATGAACTGGCAGACATGACCGCCTGTCTTGAGTTGCAGGATCACAGGTTAGCCAGGAGAGGGCATTATACTGTTCCAGAACAAACCTGAAAGAAAATTGATTTCAAGCAGAAAAGAAAGTGTCAACGTAGAAATCACGGAGAAATTAAAACTGTGCAGAAATGTTTAGTTCACACAAACAACGTAATCTGAAAAAATTGCACTAAACAGTCAAAGACAAGATTGTTGAAGTTACAAGTGCTAAAATAGATCCTACCCAAGAATTATGTGCTTGTAAAATGACAAAATGCTACAATACACAAAAGTACACAGCACATTAAAAACCCTTTATGGCACATGTGTCAAACTCAAGGCCCAGGGGCCGAATCCGGCCCACCAGGCCATTTCCTAGACTTCTACTTTCAGATCTAGCTATTAAGTCATTACTAAAACCAGTGATAATCGAATGCAGAGGCAATTATGATAAAGATTAGATACATTTATATAGTCTTACAGATAGATACAACCGGCTCTTTGAGGGCAACCATAATGTTGATGCGGCCCACGATTAAATTGAGTTTGACATCAATGTACTTTTAAAAACAGAAAATATTTCTGTTAAAAGTAAAATATTGCTAAGAAATATACTAATATGGTGTCACCATAGTTCCTCATCCAGTATGCCAACAATACATAAATAGGTTATGGGTGTCGCAGCCAAACGCGCATATAACAAGGATCTGCATGTGCTTGTTGGCTGAGCTGGACTAACTACAAGGATCTAGTTTATCCATCATAACTGAAAAAAAAAAAAAAAAGTTTTACTATGCAAAAAAGGGAACGAAGATTCCCAGCCGGACGCTTAGGTCCTTACTCCTTGACAAATTGTTAAAAACTGAGCTGCTTCTAGCAGATGGGTGTTTGGCGAACAGCTGGGGCTGTCCCTAGGCTGTACTTTTCTTTTTGTGCCTAGAGTTCCACTACTGAAGGTGGAGCTATAACAATACAGTCAAGATCTCCACTGTGTTCTTCAATAAATGGAAGAAAAGGGAGTCAGTCATTCTGAAAACAAAAGCTCAGAGGCTATCAAAGCTCCAACCACATTGAAGACATTAGAGATTTAAGACCCAAGATTGGGCGGATGCCCCCTTTGAGTCGAGGAACAGTTTGGAGGAAAACCCCTGGAACAGTCCTCCAAAAGGAACTGGGGCAATGAAATCTTGATCCAGAAGACCCACAAGGGCTCTATGGTGATCTGCTAATGTGTGCAGCAACATCGAAAATTTGGAGGTGAGAAACGGAGGAGGGAGCAGGGAGGGAAACACCCTTTGTTTGTAGTCCTGGGATACCACATGCAAGCTTTCCAAGCATCCGTAAAAGGTTAAACATTCCCCATTCTGGAAAAAGGAGAAGCACTTTCATGCAGAGGAAAGTTTGTTGAAGGATTTGCCAGAAAATACTACCAGTTTATTGGTTGGCTCCTTAAAGACAGGCACACCTTGAACTGAAATTGTAAGCACCTTGTTAAAGCATGACACTCTTGGATCCACAGTAGGAATAGACACTTTTACACAAAATCCTCTCCTAACACGAACAAGGCTAATTGTGGAGGCCAATATCAATGTGTTTTCATTCTTCAAAGAGAGTTTGAAAAGAGGGTGCAAAGGGAAAGTCTTTGCAGTCTTAGAAGCTTTAAAAGACCCAAGACTGGAAACAGCACTGGATTGACTCAGAATCAATCTCTGTGGTCATTTGCTCAGAAGTCACTAAGGCCACGGGCCAGACAGATATAGCAGGAGAGAGTGGAGTTGCGCACTTGTGGCCTCTGTGGTCAAACTCCACAAATAAATGGGTGATTTGGGCCATGAAGTCTTGTATGACTAGTAAAAACCTCAGTTGAAAGGGAAGAGGATCTAGTCACACATTACAGAGCTAAAGAGGATTTTGATGACAAGATAGACTTTAGTAGCTGAGGGCAACATAACTCCAGGTTGCAGACATCCACACTATTAGCTGGAGAGCTGCAAGTAGCCCTGGAGCTTTTACAGTGTGAGCTGGGGGCACCTGAAACAGTGTGACTGTCCCACACATGTCTGGAATAAGAAATGTTGTGACTGCATGGTAAAAAAAAAAAGGCAACAAATAGGCTCAGGGTAAGAGGTAAAGCCTTAGGTCCTGAAAAAATCCAGACAGCTGGTAGCAGGTGAGGATCTGATGGCTGGAGATGAGAAAAGTCACTGTAGGCAGGCAGCAGGAATTAATTGAATATCAAAGTTCCACGTGGCTCTTTGAAAACAAAGCATCAGAGCGATTCTTACTTGACAGTGTATGGCAAGACAGCACAGAGTATGAAGACACAACCCTCCACTCAGCAGATGTCAGCATTTAGTCCCACAGCACTTACCCCTTCCATGGTGGGAACAGGCAAAAATGGCGCACAGCAACCTATGTAAATGAGGTAGTTACCAGTACTTGGCTCAACCGACCTACTAAATAATAATTTAGTCTTGATAGGGTAGCTACGCTGGATAGCTGCAAAGGAAGAGCCAATCTCTAGCAGCTATGTAGTGAAGAGTCTACATTGAAGGGGGGAAAAAAATCAAACCAAACAAAAAAAAAGTGCCAGTAAAAAAATAGGTTAGGCTTAACACAGTAGCGATGTGGAAAAGATGTCCATCTTTCAAGGACACTAGGGAGAAACCAAGGCATGCTGGCGGGGAAGACTATCTTGGGATGGTCTACAATTTGTTTGCCAGAGACCAAGCGTTCTGTTATCAGCAGTATATCCCCAAGGATAAAGACTTCCTGGGTTCCTCAATGGATGAAAATGATCGGTCTATTTTAGGTCATAACTGAAAATCACTTGCCCTTTGTTTTGACATTTTACAGTCTGCATTCAACAGAAATTCTGTAGTTTTAGTTCTAATGTACCACAAGAGAGATCTTTGACAATGACTTTTCTCACCTGAGGACATCTGAAGTCTGATTTGAATCCAGTGGGTGTGAGTGTTTGCTGTGTAGCAACTCATCTGATTGCACTAAAGGCACATGGAGGTGCAGAGAGGCCTAAAAGAAAAAAAGCAGGCAAAAAGATTTTAAACATTTTCAAACTAGAATATGTCCATTCAATAAAGAGCATATCAGTACATTACTAGACATTTCACATGAGACCCATGTTCTTCTAGCCATCTACAAAAGCCTGGATATGTTCAAATTGCATTTCCGTTTTGTACATGCACAGCCATCTACAAAGGCTCAGATTAGTGCTAGGGCCGGTTAGGGAGGCCAGCGAGATAGTCAGTGCTGGGGCCGGTTAGGGAGGCCAGCGAGATCGTCGGTGCTGGGGCCGGTTAGGGAGGCTGGGGCTTGTTTTGAGGCAGCCAAGACCAAGGCATGGGCTGGTTTTTGAGGCAGCCAAGACCAATGCCGGGGGTCATTATTGTGATCACTGGAGTTATTCACGCTGCTACTGACAACAATGGGGTTTACTGCAGAACACATGCCTAAAGCAGCATGTCTTCTGGATGTGCATACTTAGCCCTAAAGATGATTTTTGCAAGATTAAACACACACATTTACCTTAAGGAACAGTGGGCACTGATTTTGTGCTTGAGGACACGCTGACCAAAACCAGTCGGGTAGTGGACCAGCTTTGGCAGTTGAAACAAAGTAACCAAGTGCCAAGGGTTGTTGCAAGATGTTTGTCACCTCATCATGTGATTCCGTGGACAGCAGTCGATCAGTACCTTGACCCTGGAATGTAAATTATTGGAAAAACTGTAATCATTGAGGAATAAGGTTCATGAATTAACTTAATATGCCATCCATTCTATACATTCAGAACAATTATACACTACCCAGCAAAGTATTTCTTTCGATTTTTGTCCTAGCACTAAAGATGCCCATACACTGCTCGATTCTCATACGAGAATCGGGCGAAATCCCGCGATCGTACGAGAATCGAGCAGTGTGAACGAAGACGTGCGACCGTTTCTACTGTACGGTCGCACGTCTTTTGTCGAACCAACATGCTCGAAAACCCGCCGAGAATCATACGATTGTCGGCGGGTTTCTAGCCTGCTCGTCCGATAGCGGCGGAACGGGCCACTGTGCGCACGCGCACCCTGCCCGTTCTGCATTGAGGTCATCGAAAGCCCGCCGCTCAGCGGGGCGGGCTTTAGATGATCGCAAGTACGATCTGCCCGTCCAAGGTGGGCAGATCGCACGAGCTTTCAATAAGCATACGACCATCGCAAGACAAAAGTCTTGCGATGGTCGTAAGGTGTATGGGCACCTTTAGTCACAAGTTTCCAAACAGCTGCCATGAGCTTCCCGGTTGATTACAAGATCACAAGGGACAGCAGTCTCCAGCAGCTGCCCATCTACTAGCTTGGAAAAGAGAGGCGCAGGGAATAGGGAATGGACTTGCTTTACTGTGTCTTTGTGGAAACACACAGCTTACCAGCACACGCAAGGGTGGGAAATGAGCTACCCTAAAATGGGATATCAGGGACAGTGCCTAGGGGACCAGCTAATTCTGCAGAAAACGTAATACTTTTAAACATCAAGGAGCACCATTTATTGTAAGTGATTTAATTAGCACTTGAAATAGCTTAAAAACCTTTCAACTTAAAATATCACTTTGACCAATTACAACACAATGAAAGTGGAACCAAACTTGTTTTTTTGCCATTTGTGTACCTACTTGGGAGATTTTCCCACTACCTCTTGCCACCAGTAGAAAAACTAGAAGAAACTCTCTCTAGCTAACACAGATATTTTTGCTAACATGCCAATTAAATCTTTTCTTTGACCATCCATATGTAATATAGCTCAAAAATCACCAAACATGGTACTTTATCAAACGATTACCTTGCCAACATCGCCTCCATGGGGATAATGTGATCCAGGTGAATGGATTGGAGAGCCACTGGGCGATGCAGGAAATATGTTAATAATATCTGGATCCAAGTCATCAGGTGTCTCTAATACATCGAAAAGTCCCATGCCATCTGTTCCATCTTCAAAAGAAGAAAAAAATGAAAATATAATCTATTTACACACACAAACACGGCTATGGGGCCCTAACAGAGGGAAAGCGGGGGTTCACAGGCAGAGCCCCAGGAATAAGGGGTAGTAAGTGCCTCTGCAGTTAAACTGTGCCTCTCAATCATGTCCAGCAAGCTGTGAGTGGCAGCTTACCTGAATGCCACTGTGCCCAGGGGACCAGAGCCAGCAGAGGAAGTCATCTACTACTCACTTAATCTGGTAATATAACAATTCTCTTAGTGCACAACGTTTTGTTTCTTTTACTTACTCTGCTGTACATTTCCTATTTCACACCTCCTCAATCCGTATGCCATGTTGTACACTCCCTATTCTGCATCACCTCATTCTGTACATTGCCTATTCCACACCACCTCATTATATATAATATGCCACACTGACCCATTCTGTACACTGGGTTGTACATTTTAATTTTCATATCCCTTTCTATTGCTGTACATTTTGTATTCCACAGCTAGAAAATGAAGGTTAAAATGACATTTCATGCAATGATGTCCCCTCTTTCCCGACAACTTCTGTCTATAGAACCGGTCCCTGGTAATGTACTGCCTATGCCGACCGCTCTCCAAGCCGGACTTTGATTTGACTGCTATCGTTTGCAGCACATAACTGCTATTGAGAATATACTAAAAGGAATGTGGTTCTTAAATTTTTAACAAATGTTTTCAAGAACGAGTGCATGTCTAATGTACAGTATATGCAACTGTCACTTTATGCATTACTGTTACAAGATTTAAAAAAACAAACAGAAAAAAACCCCCACTAACTATGCACCAACACTTACCATTATTTGAACTGAAAAGGTTCTCATTTGTGTTGCTTGCTGATGCTACTTGGACAAACGCAGATGTGGGGAAAACCAAGATATGCGTGCATGATGTATCTTGGGGGGTATTAAGTTGAGAAGTCATAGTTAACGTGGTGCTCCGACCAAACACAGAACCTGTTGATACCGAATCTGCAAAGAGAAAAAAGTAAGTACTCTACAGAAATGCATAGATATCGGTTTTACACTTTCAGAACTAACATCACTATTCTCTATAGGTTGAACTTAGTGTCTTTTTTCAACCTGACGAGCTATGTAGCTATTGAAAAAAGAAAACAAAAACTAGGTTTACATAAAAAAGGTGTAACGTTTTTGGGTATATACCCAATACATAGCTGAGCACAACACACATTAAGACAGGGCACTCTGGCAATCTACGGGGCAAATAAAGCAATGCCAAATAACTGAAGTCAAATTAAGTTGGCTCAGATACTTGGGAGAGCTGCCACACCAAAAGTTGTATTTACAGCAGATAAAGAAAATCCCAGTAAATTCAGTTTCTAAAACACTAATTAAAAAGCCTACAGATAAGCAAGACATACCTGGCATGATCACAAATGACCCTTGTGGCTCCATTGCCACCAGACAAGCACTTAGTATGCTGGGAGAGTCTGCTGCTGATATACCGCACATCCTGCAAGTATCCTTTAACCTCTTGCTCAGTGACTGAAGATTGCGCCGACTCAATAAACAACTCCAATCTGTAGAACAAATTTGATAATCATTTTTTATACAAGTCTTTTATAACCATTAGTTATTAACCACTTCAAGACCAGGTGTTTAGACCCCCTTCCTGGCCAGGCCATTTTTCAGTGATTGCTGCATTGGATCGCAACAGAACGCATCTTTCTGCAGCTCCAGCACTGAATGAACAGGAATGAACAGGAGGTGATGTAGATCACTTCCCAGTCATTCATAAATGGGGACACAGTAAAACATACTTGGGGGAATGTATAAAAATCTGGAGCAGCTGTGCATGGCAACCAATCAGCTTTGAAAAAAAAAAAGCCGATTGGTTGCCATGCACAGCTGCTCCAGATTTTGTCTGCTCCAGTTTTGATAATTTCCCTTCACTAGGTCTTCCATTATATACAAACACTCAGCGATCGCTGAGTGCTTGTACCCGCTCTCTATCCTTACTCCTCCCCCGCACTGGCCTCCCGTGAGAGCTGTCTCTGCCCTCACACCGCCGCTCTCTAGATCTGTCACAGGAGGCTGATCTCTCCTCTCGCACCACCCCGCCTCCTGTGACAGATCAAGAGAGCGGCAGTTCTATGTACATCACTTCCCATTCATGCATAATTGGGGACACAGTAAACATCCTATGTCCTCAATTATTTATTATCACTGAGTGCTTGTACCCGCTCACTATCCTAATCTCCCCTGACAGCCGACTCTTCCCCTGCCGGCCCGGCCTCCTTTCACAGGTTCTAACTCTTCTCCACTCTATACTACCAAAAAAAAAGATACATTAGTAGGAATGTATTACATTGCTATAAATTACTACTGCAAACTCTTCAAAAGGTGCATTGACATGTTAAAATATAACCATTCCAAATGAAAGCATGCACACAATGAAAATATGCTGGTGCCCATTACAGACATCTGAGGAGCTTAACTTGCAACGTGATTATAGACATTCTGTCATCACATACCTTTTAACTCTCCATGACCTATTCTTCCCAAGCGACCAATGACTACCCTCCATGGCAAAGAACTCATTTGCACAAGTCCTTGGCACCATTCCCATAATTTCTGAAGGCCACTGCGACGAGCAGAGCCCTTTTTCCTCCTAGCTCTGTAAATTCAAACAAATACAAAAACTTGAGGCAAAACCACATTTTATGGAGTATAACTTTACAAGACTTTATGAGGCATAAGAAATGTAAGTGTGGCATGATGCTTACCGATTTTGCACATCGATATTTATGATGCAGGTCTCCAACAGCTCTCCATAGAGGTCTGTGCAAGATGCCAAGAGCCATTTCTGATCATGTGATAGGCAGTATCCAAGGAAAAGAACATTATATTTTTGACCAGCCTCTCCAAATGTTTCACCAAGTTCCGTCTGTTTGTCTTTAACTGGTGCCAGAATAAAAGGTGGTGTGTAGAGTCGAATGCAATCTGGTCTCTAAACAAAGCAAAAACAAAGTTTAATTTAAATTCTTTAGGTTAACAAACCACTAAAGTGTTACTGAGATAAGAACCATACCTGGCCTAACAAGCACCTAAGGGTAACAGTGTTACAGCAGCACAGCATAAGGCTTTATACAGTTCTACACGTCAAGAATCCCATCCAGTCCTAAATCCTTCCTCCTGTCCTGTAAGGCCCCAATTACACGCACACCTGTCAATTCTGATCAGCAAGAGATCCGTGCACAGATCCCCTGCTGATCTGAGCAGTATGGATCGGATGTCACCGTTGTAATATCTGTGTCTGTGCAGTTTTTAACTTTATTTCGCCATGGAGAGAAAATTTGAATTTACGAGACCCATGTTAGGACTATGGGGAGTTGGATGTAAACTGACGTGGCCATTTACATCAGATTTCCCCACAATCTGTCATGATTAGGTCCACCAAAATAGAACTCTGTTCCATTTCATTTTCCAGACCTGGCTGGAGTCTGGGGGTAATCGGATGTAAACTGACGCCCATCCTTTTAGATCAGGCTGCTCATAGTCTAACATTGGGAATCTGGTCAGATCTTCCTGAAAAACCAACAGATCAGACCACCTGTCTGAATGGGGCTTTAAACACCAGAGAGTCTCAGCATTAAGAGCCGAACGCCCCTGGTTAAAACCTTAGCCACAAAGTGGAGAGAAGTTGACACCTTGTATACAGCTTGGCCACAAGTTCCAGGGGATACTTCAAAAACTGATTTGAACACTAACCGATACTTGAAGGCATCAGTGCTTAGAAACTTAAGTGATCAGCTGGCCTACAGAAATTCCTTCAGTAACATTCTATTTTCTTTCTCAGCAATTGAACACAGGAATTCAGATATCAGGACATCCAAAAGCAGTCCAAATGAGAGACCAACACAGCAACAACCACTAACAGGCCCAACAATGGGAACTAGGGACTGAATGAGGAAGACCCTACCAGATATGTGGAGCCTGCCACCACAACCAAACTTGATTAAAACTAGTGTGTTCTGCCAGTTGATTAGCCAAGGAGGGACTGGGGCCCTAAGGCAATGACCCAAGCTCACCATGCAAAAGCTAAGCTGTATCTAGTTGAGAAAGCCTCTCCTCCATGTCCAGATGTTAACAGTTAAAATGAACTGGCTTCCAAGGGAATCGGTGCGAGCAAGGCCAAAACTTGCAGTATCATCCAGCGCAGGAACCAGACTCTCTCTCCTTTTGCAGGAAGGATTATCATTCCTTCTCAGTGGTAAAAGGCACAGCAGCACCTCGATGGTATCCAATGGAGTCTGAACCCGGAGGCCTACCCAAGGTGAGATCCCACAGTGTAGAAGAAACCACTCGACCTGGACTTTCAGGCTGCTTCCAGTCGACCCAAAAAAAAATACCTCAAATAGCAGGTAAAATGGAAAGGTCTTTACCTCTGAAAGACCCAAGGCTAGAGATAGCAAACTGATCCTCCAAATGTAGGCAAGTGCATACTGCATAAATCAGGACTGAAACATCCTCTTGTAATTCGGAAGGAGACTGCAGTTTTTCCAAAACAGTCTCTTCAGAGATAGGACTGTTGGGACTCTGATTCGGAGTCAGAAATGGTCACACCAATTGGTGGGGAAGGCACTAGAGCATGCTTGGAACTTCTGTGGTCAGTATCTGGGTAAATTTGGCCACAAAATCATGTCTGACTGCAATAGAGGCACCCCAACAACAGAGTAGGGGACTCCGCCTCACCTGACTAAGCTAAGGCAGACTCCAATGATGTAGAAACTATAATCACAGGGTCTCTGGATTCCAGATGTTGTTGTCCTCAAAGTGTACTTAATAGATGTCCTGGAACCATTAAGAAATTAATGGCTGGGGTCACCCTTAGCAGAACTGTCACCTCTGTGTTTATGTACACACATGTTGCGACCCTGTAGCTGTGACGCAACTAGACCAAATATGAGGCAGCTAAAGGTTGGATGGCTGAAGGTGACCAGGTCATTGTGGGCAAACAATAGGAAAAGACCAGATATCAGACTATCATGTAGTGCTTTGCCAAAGCAAGACCAGTATTGGGATAATTGTCTCCAAGACCCCTGGACGCCTTACAATCTCACAATATTAGTCGTCACTATGTCGCTCTGATGAAGGGTTCCTGCGAGGTCCCGAAACATTATCCTCTGATGACATGACGTGACATTCTTCAAAAAATCAATGAAATACTGAAACTGTACTTTGTGTGCTGGTGACCCACTGCGATTACTCAGTATTGGGATAATACAGCCTCTATGCCAAATGGCGAGGAAGAGAATTGCGACACTAACAAGCAGATAACATCAGCGCTTACTCACTCGGCGTTAAACCGTTCCACGGTAAAACCGACAGTAGCAGAAAATTTAAAAGGCACCCAGTGATGCAAATAAAGATGGGTCCTGATGCTTAGCCCCATCAGCCTACTCAACATAGTGAGCCTTCAGAGACAGCAACAAGCGCTGAAGCAATGTCATGGCTGTGGACCTGGAAAGCGCTCCATCGCTAATTTTTACTAGTACTGTTGACTGGAAGATGCCACAAGTGCAATCGAATGGCAAAGACCACATTCCAGACTAGCCTCCTAACATCCATTTCAGCAAGTCTGGGGTAGGGCATTCCAAAGTCAGGCTGAGGAAAGTATGACCCAGATAGTTGCCTTGAAGAGACCAGCTCAAGTAGCAATGTAGTGAGGAATCTTGATTGAAGTCAATTGAGAAAGTATGCGAGAATAAATCAAAGAAAAAAAAAAGGCTAGCAAAAAACTGGTTAGACTTTTCTCAGCAGAGCTGAAGATTATGTCCGTCCTTCTAGGATGGACAGACTAGAAAGAAATAAAAAGTGTATAATCCTTCTGTAGGTGGCAGTATAACCAGAGATATGAATTCCTGTGTCCCTCAATGGACGAGAAAGAACGAATACTTGTACTGAGGGAAATATACAGGCTGCCACTGCTGAAAGCCTAAAAAGTGCTAGTTGCGAGAGAAAGGTCAAGTAACTGAAGTCTTTGAATTGTGTGGTAAGACTAGATATTGTTAAAAAATCAGCCATACAACGTGGTAAGAGATATAGATATAGAGATATAGATATAGAGATATAGATATAGAGATATAATGCGACGCTCGGCGAGGTAAGTAAAAGAAAAAAAAAACCTGCAGCGGCCAGTCAGGCGAGAGGAGTTCCAGGTGGGGTTCTAATTTAGCTGGCAGGCACCTCTAAGCCAGCTAAATTAGGACTCCACCTGGAGCTCCTCCCACTGGACCAGCGCTGCCGCTGACTCGTCCCTGCTCTCTCCGGCACAGTGAGTGAGGGCAGATTTGGAGGAGTGGGGGGGTTCTATTAAGCAACTACGGTATATATTGCCTGCACTGTATGAGCAGTATATACTCTATGTACTACAGAGTACTTATAGAGTACACACTGCTCGTACAGTGCAGACAATACATTTACAATTATACTCTAACATGAATGGATTAAATGATCTATATGTAGCCCTATACTATGGATCATTTAACCCAAATAGTTTTTATGATAATCATTTTTAGAATGTATTTAGAGTGGGAATACACAAAACTCCAAAAAGGTGAGAAAAGAACAGAGCTGGGAGCTATGGCAGGGAAATCTTACCAATGGAATCCCCAACAGACAAAAAACACAGGACGACCCAGCTGCCCAACTTATCTATTAGGCCAAGTGACTTCTGAGTGGTTAGACCAAATATAAGTTGTCACAAGTCAAACATGAATAGGATCGTTTACACAGCCCTGTATATTCTTTAACAGATATTTGTATCGTAAACACAAAAATGATCCTACAAAGTGAATTATATCAAGCAAAACCAAGACGCACAATGAAGCATTTTAGAAACAGTCATAACACTTACTTCTGGACTCTTCAGGGCATTTTCTATGGCAAGCCCTGGCCCAAAGCCAGTTAACGTTTTCACATTTGTTGAATATGGAAGTGGTCTTCGGCACTGTGTAAACACTGAGAAAGCTAGTGACTTTAAATGCTGGGTGTAATTCTGACGGTCTTCATGTCTTACTGGCTGGAGGAGATACTGACATGGAACAATCTAAAAAAAGTAAAAACATTTATATGAGGATTCCTGGTCCATAAAAATATCTGCATTTATTAAAGGCAGGAAAGGAATTTAGAGAAATAAAATGGCATACTGGAAACACCCAGGAGGAGAATTTATCATAACGGGAGCACAGAAAATCTGGAGCAGTTGCCCATGGCAACCAATCAGCTTCACTGTTCAGTTAAGGTTTGAAAATTAAAGCTGGAAGATGATTGGCTGCCATGCACAGCTGCTCCAAATTGTGTCTGCTCCAGTTTTGAAAAACACCCTCTCCAAGTGTTGCTGTCTTTAGATTTACATGTTGCTCATGGGCTGACCAAGAATGGGTATCATTTTGTAATTATCTTTGTCCATTTTTATGTTTGCACTCGCAAGTTATCAATAAGTGCAAATAACAGTGTATAATAGCAGTCACCTTGGGGTTCCCACAGACCTTTACTACACAGATAAATCTTCTGTATGTACTCCAGTAGTCCCAAGATTAAGGACATACTATTAACAAAAGAGTCATTATTCCATTTTGGAGCTAAAGACAAGCTCCCAACATCCCTTGAGCTTCACTCTTCCAGGTCTGCCATTAAATACCTTACCTAGAAGGTATGGTGGTAAAGAGGAAGCAATCATGCAGCTTCAGCTACAGAAGGGTTTATCTTCTTGATACATAAAAGACAACCACATGCAATGCAATGAAAGTTGTCTTTATTTTTAAACATCTTTGTTTTACTGGGAACTATAATGGTACCTGTTAAATATTTGCCCTTTTAGGGAACATTTGACTAATAAACCACAAAAACAAATGTATAATAAAAACCAAATGCTACCTGAACAGAAACTGTATTGCGAAGGTGTGGTGGGAGAGTGTTCAATAGTTCCAGAAAGCAGCGGAGTAGCCCTAATGTCCAGACACTGGACGAACCTGAGCCCTCATCACTGTTTTCATAATTAAATGGATCAACAATATAGACCACAATGGCTGGTGGATAAGTGATAGCATGAGAGTCTCCGTCTGTTGGAACTCCAACTTTATCGCGGTCCATGGTACTGCGAAAAGAAAAAAAAAGAAAATAAGGCAAAATATTTAAAAAAATCTTTTTTGCATACTGCATTTGTTATATTACATCCACCTGCCTCTAATTCTGTATTTAAAGTGAAAAGTTGCTATTATGACACCAGCAAGAAAGCTACAACAAAACATATAATGAAACCAAGATAATAATGAAGCCAAATGAAAAAAGAAAAAAAGCTGAAAAGCATATTGTTGCTTACCTTTCTGTAACCTCTGATGCAGCCGCTGCAGCAGCGGCAGCCTGTTCACTCGACACTCCAGTGGTTTGTTGTATGCTTGGTGGCTGCTGCTGCACTCCTGGATTGTTCTGAGAAGAGATAACCGGTGCTGGGATTGAGCTGCTGTTATTATTCATGCTCCCATAGGGAGGAAAGTTGCTGCTTTTGTTTCCAGTTATGGAGTTAGCCACAGTTGGAGCAGAGAGGACTGGGGCAGTTGCAGAAGGCAAAGTATTATTGTTTGGCGTTGCTGCTGATGAGTTATTTGTTGGAGCAGGGGTCAAGGAGGAAGGAGTGCTTGGATTACCAGTGCTCACTGGTGGAGGAGGCTGAGAGGATGATGCCGGGGAAACAGATGGTGCATGGTTGGGTTGGCAGAGCAAAGAGCTGTCCAGTGGTTGGGAGGCAAGGTACGGACCTAAAGAGGAAAAATAATATTAGCCTGTGTACTATAGAAAGAAGTTACCTCTGAAGTAGTGTTTAGTGTTAAAGGTTTGAACATTTAAAAACTGGTACAGTATGTAAAATCTAAAGGTGCATTTGTTCAACAGACATACAAAGGCAGAAGGCTATACCTAGCTCATATTTGCACACTTGAGCATACAGTCGCAGTTTGGTGAATGCTTCATTGCTGCTGTTAGCTGCCTGAGAAAACCATTCTGTAACTGACTTTTCTGAAACTTTTTTTGCTGCAGTGGCCCCAACTCGCATGATTCCATCTGTCAGTTGTTTGGAAATTGCACGATGCTGTCCAAGCCTACAAGACTAAAAACACAAACTTACATGTATTAAGACCAAGTTAGAAAAAAGATTTTACAGCAGTAAAAATGAACATGCTAATGAACGTTGGAATATATACAGTAAAGAGAGCAATTGAGAGGTTGCCTCTGTACTGTAGTAATAACATATTGACCTATTATACTAGTTTGCACATTTTGTTGCTACTTTATCAGTAAAAATGAGTGGGTGCACTTTTCTTACCTCGTACATTGCCGTGAGATCCCGAAAAAAGCTTTTGGCTCCATTTAGGAGAGCCTCGTTTTCTGGACACACCACTACATAAGCAATGTCTCGTTGAGATCCATATGGCTCCAGCATCAGCCTTTCCCAGTAAGGCAAAGCAAATGGAGAAAGCACCAGAAAATCATAGTCATACCCTACTAGAAATGTAGGAATTGGCAGTGGTTCTGGGGATTCATCCGTTCCTAAGAAAACAAGGTCCAAAGTTACTGAATGCTTTCCCTTTACTGAATGTTAATGATTGTTTTAAAATGAAGTATTGCAATTTGATTAATATCACAGAAGTATGACATTTGTTTGATATGCTGTGGAAGTATCAAAGCTTCTGCCATTGTCTAGTGCGTTTAAAGACAACTGTGCAGGACTGTTTCACATAAAAGATCTCTCCGTACCACTGGAAACAAATGTAAGGATGGAGACAGTGTCATTACAGGTTGAAAAGAAGCATCCTAGGTTGAAAAGAAGCATCCTATCAAACATTTTTCAAATTGGTTATAAATGGTTTCTTACCATATGACCCACGGCCAGCCATTTTGTGAAACTGTTGCCATGTTAAAGGCCCTTGCACTCCCCAAGATCGGACAGTTCGCTTTTTCTGAACTGCATCCTGCAGAACAGGTTGCAACGAAAGAAGCATACGCAGGATGTCTTGGGAACACTGTTTGCTTGAGTCTATAGCTACAGAAAAAGAAGAAAAAAAAAGGTCTCAGGCATACAAAGTGTTACAAGTAGGGGAAAAATGCAAGTAGGGAGACTGTAGGTCATACTCCCTGGAAAACATGTGCAAATAATCACCTTCAAAAAGGAGAAAGGATTTCTAAATTAGGATATTACTCAGCAGTACTTATGAAAGGGCTTAGTTGAATTTTTTCATTTTTGTATCAGCCTGCTACATGTATCTGAAAGTTAATACTTTCCATAAGTGTCATTATTCACAAATATGATGAGGATTAATACTTCTAGGTAAGCATTAAAAGAAAAAAAAAAAAAGAAGAAGCTTTTCTTTTACATGGAGTAACACAAATGAACAAATAACAAGGCCTATTTTAAAAGCACACTATCTTGAAAACTGCCCCTTGATCTAATCAGCATAAACCTATAAAGACAGAGGAAGGCATCTGTTCTATGCAGCTTTAAAACTCTATTTCGAGAAAGAACAGGGGTGACTGCGCTCACAAATGGCATTATGCTTCTATGTTTGTTAATTTGCAAATACATCCTAAGAAAATTGATGTACACAGCATTGCCTTAAATCGGACCTTTACACATATCTTTAAACTAACAAACACCTTTAGAAAGGTTTAGTAATGACAATCTACAAACACATACTTCTAGATAATTGCAGGCTTTGTATTCTTTACACCCCTTATTTCTCTTTTCTTCCCCAGTCTTCCGACAGTGGCCACGCTTACTAAGGGCTGATTTCTAGCTCTCCCTTTACTTCCTGGATTACTGGCACATGTGACTAGACATGTGATCATGCACATCATCTCAGGGGAGGAAAATGCCTTTCCCTGAGATCTCATGACATTACAGATAAAATTTCCCATCAATGTTCTGCTGATGACAAGACAATCCCAGTGTGCATTGCTTTAGAAAACCGAAGTAATTTTGCCCTGTGAAAGCAGGAAGTGAATACTCTGCAAGTGTAAGTATTTCAGAATCACAGCATTTTACACCTGACATGTCTATGTTATTATTAGTCATCATACATAGAGAGATCCATCCTGTGTCCCAGTACGGACGCCCGCACCGATGAGCGTACGGCCGTGTCCTCCCATATGGAAGAACAGGCTGCTATGTACAATCACACGCAGCACCTGTCCTTCCCGGGAACGGCCCGATGCGGCCGTGCACGTCGCAGGGATCTGTACGGCCCCACTCTACGCTGTGTGAATGAGGCCTTAAGGTCCGTGCATGGTGTATGATGCACAAATCAATCTTAGGACATGCTTCTACTATCTGGAATTTTAAAATCAAATTTTAAAAAACAAACATTGTGCAACGACAAGCTGAAACAGCAGTTCCCTGTCCGTTGTATACATCAGTGGTGGTCAATTTACTTGATATAGGGGGCTAACATTTTTTGGGTGGTCTGTGTACCATTGTTGGAAATTTACCTTCACTAGCTGTCCCAGAGATGCAACAAGAAGTTAGAGGAAATCTCCTAAAGTTAGGGTGATTCCCTTTTTAGAAAGATGTCCCCAAACAGGTGTCCTTATTAGACAAACAGGTGTCCTTATTAGACAATAGCTTCTGATCTCTTGTTTTGGGGACAACTCCAATTTAATTCTCATTAACAACTGAAACCAGTAAAGAGGAGGTAATCTCGCTGATGGGGACTCAGAATGCATACAAAAACTTGAGGGTCTAACTCTAGATACTTTTTAAGACCGTCTACAGCTCAGAGTAACTCCCACCTTTCTGCCAAAAAAAACAACACTGCAGTGATTTTAACACATTACCGTCAATATGACAAATACTGAAACATCATAAAAAAAGTGTAGTACAACTGTCACACTAACCATTTCTTTTAGACCAACTATGCAAACAAGAACTTCTCACAAGTGCTTCATCAACTCTGCCTCCTGACATGTTATCCATAAACTGTCGGCCATGCTCCAGTGCTAAGTAGCAATCATTGCAACAGTCCTGTTCTTCCACACGAGATGTGTAGCTTACAATGCTGGTTTTGGTTACTGGCTCTTGATCCATAATTCCAAATGGAGAGAATAAATTAGTGCATTGATCATGGAGAAGTAGTATCAACTCATCAGGCATTTTTTCAGGATCCCTTAGCCCAGGGTTATCAGTTACTGCAGTTCTTAGGGCCTCAAACCGCTTCTCCACTTCCTTACCACAGTCTGTGTGTCGCCCAATTATATCCAGTTCATCCTCCAAAAACAATCCTGAACTGTTGCCAAATTTCCGATTCATTACCGCACTAAAGCCACATGTACAGCGATACTGTACTTCCTGGGCAGGATCAGGGATATACACTCCAACATCTGCTCCTTTAATGTTCATGTTGCAGACGCAGATACAGCAGCTATCGAAATTGCAATCTTTGAAAAGATTCATCACAGACTCTGAAAGGATGAGGTTGACGTAAAGGCTGTGGGCCTCGGGGATTGATGGTACAGTGGCAGGCTCTACAGAGTTCAACGGTCTGCAGGTTGATGGTGTGGAGGCTGGAGAATACAAATCAGAGTTTTCATACTTGACTGATCCCTGAACACTGGCCGGACCACCACCTGCTCTCGGAGTACGTGGCGTTCGGGGAGTCCTTGGAGTTGGAGCAGAAAAGCGAGGCGTTGCAGGAGAAGGAAGGATACCTGCGCCACCATTGCTTGGTGGGGCACTATTAGACATTCCAAAAGGTGTGTGCGTTTGTGGTGTGTAAGTCTGAACATATTCCTGATCAATTGCACTGCTCACACTAGAAATATTCCTGAGGCAAAAAAACAAATGGCTGTTAATACAGGGGTAAGGACCACATAACTAAAGTATTTTAACTATAAAAATTAAAAGTAAATTAACAAAAAAAGGAGGGAATTTACATGCAAGTTTGAAAAGGCAAAAGGACAAGCCAGACTGACACCAGATATCACAAGTAAATGAAAACTACATGTGGCTACTGGTCATATATGAAAAGGTTTAAGAATCTTACCCATCTTTAATGAAGGGCATTGCAGGTACAGGAGGAAGGAGGTCCAACTTTCCAACAGTCCAACTGGGACGGTAAATGCATTCATCTGGCAGCTTGATGGGTGCAAAACACTGGCTGGGAAGAGTCTTTAAAGGGGCAAACATAGAGCACCCCACCATCACTTGACAGGTCTCTGGTTTGTATACAAAGGAGAAATCCTGCCACAAAAAAGAAATTAGTACCCTGGAATGGCAAACTACTTCTATACTTTCTGCATTTTGGTAAATTAAGAACAAATGCTTTACATCATGTATACAGCAGTGGTGTAAATGCAGTTTACATTAACAAGACACACACTATTTTGAAATTGTATGTTGGGGCAGATGTATTTGAGCTTTCGGATTACAAGGATACCAATGTTAAAGATTTAAAAGTGAAAAAAAAAGTGAAAAAAAAACTGAATAGTAACAGAGTGAAAAGGCTCCCTTTACTCCTAGGTACATGCATGTCTGACATGTCTATGTTATTATTAGTCATCATACATAGAGAGATCCATCCTGTGTCCCAGTACGGACGCCCGCACCGATGACGCCAGATTTCGGATTACAAGGATACCAATGTTAAAGATTTAAAAGTGAAAAAAAAAGTGAAAAAAAAACTGAATAGTAACAGAGTGAAAAGGCTCCCTTTACTCCTAGGTACATGCATGTTATGACATATGTTAACAAGTGCACTCCCATTACTTCTAAACATAACCCCAACACACATAAACCTTATAAAAAAATGTATTTTAGTGAAAACGGAGATCCAAGCTTGAAATGTGTCTCCTGGGAGCCTTTTCAAGCTTGGATCTCCTGTTTCAAGTATGGCCTTATTGGATTTGACAAATTCCTTGCTCAAACTAGATTGGGATGTTTTGCAGTAGTGAACTGTAAAGCCATGTGGGCCCGGGTTATTTTGGCGTTTAACAGTTTCCTTTCTTTTTTTAACTTAACTTTGTCATTATCAGGGGACTCCCTATGTGAAAGCAAAGTGCAGGTGTTAGGTTTTCTTGGAGATATCAGGAAAGCCCTAATAGTTCCGTCTGTGGCAGTGAAATGGTTAAGGTCCATTACCATGTGAATAGAGTCTAACAGAAAAGGCAGTGGGTGTGAAAAGGATCTCAGCCGATTATAGCCAAGATGCCACTTTGTGTTTGCCCTACACTGCCATTCTGTCAAATTATGCAGTTAAAAAAAGGTCATACCACTGCTAGCAGTAATTTCATTTTTAAAATAGGTCACTTTGAGGTGCTTAGTAAGGCTGCTATAGGCAATCATGGAAATGGTGGTGAACGAGCAACATAATACACACTTCTAGCTTAGCAGTTGAACCTATTTATCTGGCTTGCTCAAACAGTACTAAGAGTAATTGTTGTGTGCAAAGAATCAGATTTCAGTTTACTGCAATATCCTATGAAGATTACCTTAATTTCAGTGTGTTTGGGGCTGCAGAATCCTTCTTCAACTTCTATTTTAAACTGGGCAGTTATTCCATCAAGTGTTGCGCCCAGTGTGGAGTCCATGTTGTTATACTCTTTGCTGTTCATGTTCATAGGAGAAAATCCCATGAAGTGTTGCTCCAAAGATGGTGGAGTGGGATACATTTTATGAAGATCGGCTGTACCTAGGGAACAATTTGGTAGCATTTGTTTAAACTGCATGGTATTTAAAAAAAAAAAAAAAAAAGGGGGGGCAGTC
>NW_017306513.1:1544331-1549454 GCF_000935625.1 Nanorana parkeri
TGGTATTTAAAAAAAAAAAAAAAAAAGTGGAGGTATGCAAGTCATCACCCCAGTTGCCACAAGTGCTGAACTGGTGATATAATGTAGCCTGGGTATATAAACAATAACAGCCTACATTCATGTTTGTAACCCTAAGCTACAGCCATAATCCGTGCATGATTATAACGCCTTAGACCTTTAAAAAGTGTAACACATCAACGTCTGAAGCCAAATTGGAATTGTATAGTTTTGTTGCGTGTTCTCATTCACATAGCATAACTTTAAAATGTATTATATATACCGTATATACTCGAGTATAAGCCGAGATTTTCAGCCCATTTTAAAGGAGGAACTGAAGGGGGTTGTGGGAAGTTATGTTTACACCAATTAACCCTGTCTGTACTGTGTTGGAAGATTTCATTAACCATTGTAAACTAGATTTTAACTCTGTCCTAACAAAGGGTTATTATGTAACAAGGGCATTGTACATTAATGAGAAGAGTCTCAGACTGAAAGTGAAAGGCAAACTACCCTGAGTAGCTTGGAAGCTGCACAAAGGCCTTAATCAAATCAGCTAAAAAGGTAAGTTTAAAAAAAAAAAAAAAAAATATTCACATGCGGTGTATATAGAAAAAATATATTAGTAGGGTTTTCTCAAATTTGACTGCAAAAGTGGAGCTACACCTTAAGCATACACAACAAGCAAGTCAAGCAACTTTCCAAACAATCTTTTACATCTTTTTCTTCCTGTCCCCTGAGACTCTTACTGGAACAATCATCCTGCCAGTTTAAATATTCTGTTTCCTGAAATAATGGTCTTCAGAAACAAATATGAACTGGACTCTAGGTGTACGGATTATCAAAAAGCATCCCAGATCTCTTTATAGATGCAGGTGTCTGGAGCTAGCTTTCAATTGCTGTGCAGAATACTTCACTAAGTGATGCCAGGAATACATACATTCTGCATTTTCTACACCCAATGACTACACTATGTACATGGCTCCTGGCATTTCAATAAAAGCACGAACTATACAGAAATTCTGTCTGCTAGTATTACCTCTATTTTCCTGTTAGCATAAATGAAACATTTATAGTACTTACTTATGCAGGACAGTGGGTCTAGGTTTAAGGATTTGGAGTCCTTGCTGCTGTTCTTGTCATCAGTGTTCTGGGTTCTTCTTAATCCAGGCTGAAAAAAAAATTAAAGAAAATTAACCCAGCAGCAAAAAGGCCCAATTGGATCAAATAAATATACCCTCCAGAGAGGAAATACAGGAATGGCAATTGTAGGTTAAGCCAAAAAGTTTAGTTACATACCGTAAGCTCATCTTCATCAGAATTGAAAAGGTTATCCAGATCAGTGTAAGAAACAACAAGGTCAGTTTCATGAAAGAGACTAGTAGATGCTGTTCTGGCATGAGCAGGTTGTCGCTGAGACTCTGCAAATAACCATTGATAGTCAAACAAACAAATAACATGTATAGCTAAACTAAACCCGTCAGAAGGCAAATACTGGGCAGCCGTTGTTGCTCTCATTCTGAAAATGCTAGTGGCTTGGCTGGATGATGAACTCATGGCTTCCATATTTTCTGATTCATAGACCCAGAACAGAAAAGTCAGAACTTTGCATAACTTGTGCTGGGTCAGACACACAAGGCGTAATAATTTTTTTGCAACAGACATGCCCACTTTTCTAAAGGGATAACCAAAGTACTAGACTTAAAACGGAACCCAGCCAAAAGTTTTCTTTTAGGCAGGGAGGGATTAGAACCCCTCATTTGTTTCTAATTAGTGGGGAGATTCTTTGTCCTCACTCACTGCATGGTAATAAAAAATAAGGTGGAAATCTCAGCATTAAGAAATGACAGCGAGCGAGACCTGACTGAGGTAATGGGCGAGTGCCAACATTAACCCCTTCGTGACTGACGACTTACAGTGTACGTCGCCAGCATCGGGGCTGTTTAAACAGACTCCCGGCGACTTTTGCCGCCGGGACTCTGTTTAAACTTGTAGAGCCGACTGTCGGCTTTACAACAGAAGCGATCCTGGCGACTTACCTGTCGAATTATTTCATTAAAAAAATGGGTATTTTATTGTGTTTTGGGGCATTTAATTCAATTTTTCACTAAATATTGGGGTTTAAAAAAGGAGTTGCGCTAATATTGCGCAACATAAAAATTTGCAACTACCACCATTTTATTCTATAGGGTCTTGGCATTCAGAAAATATATAATGTTGGGGGGTTTTAAGTAATTTTCAGGCCTAAAATTTGGAATATAACATGGGTACAAAAAATGAAAAAAAGGCCTCAGTCATGAAGGGGTTAACAGCATTTATACAGAGGGTCTCTAATTTTAGGGCTTACAAGGCCATCCATCAGACAGCTAAATATGTGCTGACACCTGTAAGTACCTCCTATCCACTCCTAGAATTTTACAAGGCCAAGCTTTCCCTCTATCATTTCCAAACAGACCACATGTAGCACTAACCTTGCTTAACTGCTGGGCTAAATAATGACATAGCATCTTCCCCTCCCGGTAACACTGCAACACCTGACATGCCGTCTTCAGCCTATACAGAGAAAGAGAGGTTTCAGAATACTGAAAATGAGCACAAACCAAAACGGCAATGTTATCAAGCAATCTAGGTAGTATGTTCAGATTACAAGAACAGCTGCAGCACTGAAAAAAAAAACAAAAAAACTGTCCTACTGCACAACGGTTTCCGTAAAGCCACAAACCCATGTCACCTTACCAAAGGAAATCAGTGCCATGATATGCTTAAAGTACATTTACACGTTTAAATCTAAGTCGCCCTGCAATACGCAGATATGAGTCCCAGATCTATGTATTGAGGGGGCTGGCCAACTTGATTCAACAGTGTACATATACTTTAACACTTAGGTTTATGCAATAAAGTAACAAAAACACATGGGGAAAAAAAAAAAAGAAGAGTAACGGATTTCAGATTGCCAAGGTCCAATACCTAAGAAATACAGTGGTACCTCGGTTCACAAACTTAATTCTTTCCACGATTCTGGTCGTGAACAGAGTTGGTCGCGAACAGAATCACATTTTCCCATAAGGTGCAATGTAAATGAGGTTAATCCGTCCTGAACCATATGTAAATGAATTACCGCTGTGCACTTTTTTACCACCATGCTTGCTCTGCACTCTTTCGAGCCATGCTGGATTGAATAATACTGTACAGTACTGTATGTGCTAAAAAGCACACACAAAAAAAAAAAGCTTCATAGCAAGTGTGCACAGGTCTGTCTGTGACTGCAATCTCGACTAGAGGAAGCCACGACCACGTGTCAGAGCGGGGAAGATGGCCGTGGCCATGTTAGTCATCAGATTTGGAGTTCGTGAACTGAAGAAAAATTTTGCCGGACTTCCTGTTCGCGAATCGAATTGTTCGCAAACCGAAGCGTTCGCGAACAGAGGTATTACTGTACTTTCTAAATGGATACAAAATTGAAAGCAGGTGCTTATTGCATTTTTATAATGCCACAAATGTTTAAACTTAGAAAAAGGCTGCATTACAGCTGCACATCACACTCTTATTTTGTATTCTGTATGCATCTTAAAAAGGGAAATCCCACCTTTAAAAAAAATAAACGCACGCCTTCATAAAAGAATAAAAATGGGCATTTATTATTTATCTTAATTTTTTTTTTTTTTTTAATTGGAGACAGCAAAGCATTGCAACCACAATTAGTGGATCATGGGTGCAATGATTTGGCTCCTGCAGACTCTTCCTCCTGTCCATGCAAGTACGGAGGTAAATACATTCAGATGGGAGGAAAAATGATGGGACTACAAGTGCGATTATGTTAATGCACTTGTATTCCATTGAGAACTACAAAATCCTCTGCTGCGGTGGCTGATGGGAATTGTATTTTCTCCATTCACAGACCCTGTAAAAGGATCTAAAAATGTATGATGCGGCTGTGTGGGCAGGGCCACGCAAATCTGATCATCTGCGATTTGACCAGGTTTCATGATACACCCAAAATATGGTCAGAAAGGTAAACTTGTCCTTTAAAGCTGAACTTCATGCACAAATGCCTCTCACTGCAGCCTGATAACTACAGGAGGGGGGAGGACACCAGACTAAGGTTAGGGTGCCCATTAAACAAGAAAAATAGAGCAGCGTATGGCCAGTCTAAGAGATCAGCGGGAATCTCCTGCACAAAGGCAAAGTTTCACAATGGATTACTGCACAGCTCTGGAAGAAATACACAAAGCACCTTTAAAGCCTGTGACACACTGCACACGAAGCAAAGCGGCACGGAGCTGAGCGCAGCCATATGAAACACACCTCAACACGCTCAGCTTATGCCAACTATGGCAAGCTGATGCGCCGGATCAAAGGTTGCAAGAAACACTGCAGGTGAAGGCCTGCGCGCTGCCGCTTCCCTTTGCTACACGCCTCTTCCCATGTATTGTGTCACAGGCTTAAAGTTGGCCATACACCAGTAGAATTTTGTTTTAAAATATTCATTTAGAATGCTCATTTGATTTTCTAATAGTTAATGGGGTCAAATCGCAAGTGACAAAAACAAAGAAAAAATGTACAGAAGGATGGAAAGTTTTTTTTTTTTTTAACGAAATAGAATTACCGAATCTTCTGATCAGAATTTCTGTATGAACGTTCCTATGAAAATCTACCAGTGTATGGCCAGCTCAGGCACTCCAGGCAAAAACATTTTTTATTAACCTTTGCGGTAGGGCTACCCGCTCATTTTAGTCAAAAAAAAAAAAAAAAGTTACCTCACCCGATCCTCTGAGCTGACCGTTCTTTCCAGCCTTGCTCCCCCTCCGTTGCAGCGGTCCAAGATCCCCGAGTCATCATCTTCTTTACACAGTGTATAGCACACGAAGATGCAGAGGCACATACTATTGCTGCAGCAGAGGAGAAGACAGGCAGGAAGGAGTGCTGTCACAGCCGGCCAGCTTGGAGGATCAAGTAGAACCTATTTTCCTCCCTCGACCAAAAGAAGCACTTAACCCTTTCAGTGCAGGGGTAGTCCCACTGCAAGGGTCATCAATTTTGCCCAGAGTTCTTCTTAACCACCTCCGGGCCGGCCGAGCTCTCTAGATCTGAGCGGGCGTCTCTAGAGCGGGAAATGGCCGTTTTTT
>NW_017306513.1:1549547-1549852 GCF_000935625.1 Nanorana parkeri
CCCCCCCCTCCGCGGCGCCCCCCTGCCGTTGTCCCGCTGATCCCGGGCTCCGCTGTGCCCCGGTGCGAGCCCGGGATCAGCATGTCGGCTGTGTCACAGGGGATCGGAGAGAGCTCTGTCCACGAGCTCTCTCCGGTCCCCTCTCCTCTGCAAGAATGCGGAAGTGTTGTATAATACATCACTTCCGCATTCTTGTGTCACTCTCCAGCTTCAGAAGCTGGAAAGAAGCTGATGGAGCAGATCTCTGCTTCATCAGCTTCTTTTAGGGGGTCCTAGGTGACATTAGGGGTCTTGGAGACCCCTGA
>NW_017306513.1:1551815-1580339 GCF_000935625.1 Nanorana parkeri
AAAAAAAACTTTTTTTTCCCCAAATTTTCTGTAATTTTTCCTAATTATAGTAAAAAATAAAAACCCCAGTGGTGATTAAATACCACCGAAATAAAGCTCTATCTGTCCCCAAAAAATGGTATAAAATTCATTTCAGTACAGCGCTGCATGACGGAATAAACGTCAGTCAAAGTACCGCAGCGCTGAATACTGAAAAATGGCCTGGCCAGGAAGGGGGTCTAAACACCTGGTCTTGAAGTGGTTAAAAGAGTTCTTCTTAATGTGAGTGATTTTTCACTCAACCTCATAGTTCGAGCCGACGTGTCACAATGAAACTGTCACACGTCGGCTCAATAGATCGGGAAGTGAGCAAAACATATACTGTTGCTCTCTCACTTCTCGATCTATCCCTGCAGAGAGCCGTGACTGTCACTCTCGGCTCCCTGCAGGGATTTCCCCCCTCCCCTCTCCGATCCTCCAGGGCTGAATGGAGGAACGGATGGGGGAGGGGGCAGGTACAGCTGGCTCTGCCTCTAGATAGACAGAGCCAGCTGTCACTCACACAGCTGGATGGATCTCAACAGTAATGTCGGGATCCGTCCCCGGCTGCGGTGGCCTCAGTATACCGGGAGCTGTAGCTCGTGATATACTGAGCTTTGGGTCATGGGAGGACGCTAGTATAAGAGAACTATGGGGAAAAACGACATGTACCCCATAGTTCTCCTTTAAAGAAAACAGTTCTCTTGTGTTAAGTATTTGCTTACCCAGGAGTTCAGCTTTTAACAGTATTATAAATAGAATAATTTAAATTGAGATGAAGAATTTATTGAAACCACATTGGTTAAAAAAAGATAAAGGCGCCTTCCAAAGGGCATCCTAAACTGAAACGTAAATGTACACATTTACCAATAACATTCTCCAAGCAAACAAACAAAAAGAAAGAGAAACAAAAAAAATTGTAATGCAATCTAATACTTCAGAAAGTAAAGTCTAACACTGCATTGGAAATTGCTGCAAAGGGGAGGAGCATAATTCATTGTGAGTGATCTACCACACCCCACTTAAATGTCTATGATGATTAACAAAAGACAACTTGTTCCGCTGAAAGGGCAGAGCAGGTTCCCACGCACAGCCTTATATATTACATGGATGCATCAAACCCATTAGCCAAGACTGCCAAGACTCAAGGGAGAGAGAACAAACAGCAATTCCTTAGATGAACTGAAATTCTCATTGTTAAGTCAGGAATACCAGAAGATAGCAGTCACAAAAGGAAGTTGTTTTAAACTGAAACCATTTCGAGTTGCATCCTTTAAACACTGGGTCAGGAAGCTGCAATATCTTCTAACTGGGTTACATATCTGAGGCAAGCAGCCCTGGACACCACAAGAGATTGGAATGCTGGAAACATTTCATTAATACTAATGGTTAATTAGCAAGTCTAGATATGTCAAGAAGTCAGAAGAGGGACTGGTTTAAAAGGCAATAAAAGTCTTGTCCCTCATTACCAGAACACCTTTTTGTTCTTCTGTAAGCATACAAGCATAAACAAACAGGAATTGAACTTATCCACAATGAATTGAAGAACAAAACCAACCTTGTGTTTTTTCCCCACTTCTCTTTCACTTGACTGTCTTTCCTTTTTAGCATCAAAGACAAACTCCACATCACCTTCCACAAATGCATAGGGATCAGGCTCTTGCTCACTATCTAATACAGTTGTTGGTATATATTGGTTTTTACTTTGATACTTTTGGATCAATTCTTCGGAAATCTTCAGCGTTTTTTTACAGTGCACCATTAACCTGAAAGGGAAAGGCAGACAATCAGAAAACCAGCCTGGCTGGGAAATCTTATGATGCACGAGCTGCATTTTCATCGGCTTTCAATAAGTATTCAAATACATTAGCATAGTTATTTTACTTACATTTTCATCCCAAAACATTTGTTTCCCCCAGATTAAATATTGCATGCTAGTCCTTGCTGTCCTAGGTCAATGGAATGGATTTACTAACGGCAAATAGGCTGTTCACTTTGCAAAGGAATTTGCCCTTAGCTTAGTGAAGGTGGTGAGAATTCACTTTGCAAAGACTACCCAATGTATGTGAAGTCATCAGAGCTTCACCTAATTCACTAAGCTAGGTGAAAATTATCTTGCAAGGTGAACAGTCTATTTGGCTTTAGTAAATCAACCCCAATGAACAAGTATGTAGGTCAGAGAAAAAGGGAATTTGATACTATCCATAAAATCCATTTCCTGAGGTCCATTGAGGGACACAGGTCCCACCCCTCTGTTTATAATCATGCTCTTGGTACTGCTTGCTACCAAACTAAGGCATGCTGGCAGTAGGAAGGGTAACCTGGCTTGCCTACAGGTATTGTGTTTGCCAGTGTCAAATTCTACTGTAAACTAGGGCTGCAACCAACTAATTGATGATAATCTACGAGAATAGTTGTCAACTATTCTCATTATCGATTAGTTGGTTGGATCCCCTAGCTCTCTCCTCTACGCTGGGAGGTGGGCACAGCGAGCAGTGGACAGGTGCAATAGCTAGCCTGCTATTCGCTATTGCAATTTGAAATACCTGTTGTATTTACATTCAGCTGCCATCTGTGGAATCTTGTCAATGGCAGCCGTCATTCCCTGGCTGAAGCTATTTAAGCACCATGTGCGCACAATACAATAAAAAAAAAAATGGGGGGAAAATTAATTCGTTTTGGCCTGAAATTCTGATGCAGGAGCAGCGTTGCAGTGCTATTCATTTAGATAGCACCCCAAACGCGCCTCCTACCAACAGTGTAAATCGCCCGCACTGGAATGCACGGTACCGCAATGCCGTGCATTCTAGTGCAGTGCGATTGCAAAAAATTTGTGTATTCAGTTTTATTCTAAAGTAAACTTTATATTTGTAACACTGCATTTGTGTAATTTATTTTAATTTTGGATGGAATTTCATTTTGTTTATCCAATTAAACGAATCAGCCAACTAATCGATTATTAAAATATTCATTAGTCGCAGCCCTGCTGTAAACAGCAGTATAACCTCAAGGTGAAATACTTCCTGTGTCCCTCAGACTCCAAAAATAGGATTTGATGACGGAGTACAAAAATCCTATTTTTCTCATCCATTAAGGGACACAGAAGTCACCTTCAGATATCCAAAGGAAGCAGTCCAACTGGGGGCTGGGGAACACAGCACACAAATGCAACCGGCCCCAAGAAAATAGGACTGGGTACTGCCTGTAGGGCTGCAACAACTAATCGACATAATCGATTATTGAAAAAGTTGTCAACTTTTTCAATAATCGATTAATCGGCTTCCGATCAGTTGGCCCTGTTCACGGCTCCACACACGCTGCGCGCCGCACCTCTTCCCCACCTCACGCTCGCCGCTGCCAGACCCGCCCGCCCGCATCCACGCCGCACCTCCTCCCCGCCTCACACTCACCGCCCGCACGCACCCCCTAGCGGGCACGCACGGTCAGAAAAGACCCGACCATTGCACACACCCGTTACCGAGTGTTTCACATATAGGCGATTAGCGGCTCCATAGCCCGCCGATCGTCCATATGTGCTCGTTCGTGTATTATGTGTGCGGCTGTGCAAAAATTCTAGGGCCATTAATCACTGATAACAGTAAATTAATGAGCAGTAAAATCTTTTAGCCCCTTAAAAGGAGAACTATAAGGTGAGTGCTTTTCACTCACCTCATAGTTCTAGCCGACCTGTGACAATGAGACTGTCACAGGTCGGCTCAGTAGATCGGGAGGTGAGCGAACACATACCAGGTTCGCTCACCTCTCGATCCTGTCACGGCTCTCTGCCGTGACAGGGGAGGGGATGGATTCCCCCCTCCCTCCTCCGATCCGCCAGCACTGACTGGCGGAACGGACGGGGGAGGGGGCAGGTACAGCTGGCCCTGCCTCTAGATAGGCAAAGCCAGCTGTCAGTCACGCAGCTGGGCGGATCTCGACATAGATGTCGGGATCCGCTGCGGCATCTCAGTATATAATCCCATAGTTCTCCTTTAACCACTTGCCGTCCGCCCGTTGTAAAAAAACGGACGGACGGCACTGCAGCATTGGCGGGTTGCCGTCCCCAGACGGCATTTTTTTCTGCTCGCGGGCACGCACGGGCAGAAAAGACCCGACCAATGCAAACACCCGTTACCAGGTGTTTCACATATAGACCATCGGCGGCTCCATAGCCCGCTGATCGTCTATATGTGCTCGTTTTTTCGGTGATGTCATAATCCACATTAAGCCTGAAAATTATATTTTATATTTTCTGAAAGCCAAGACCATGTAGAATAAAAGCGTGGTAGCTGCAAATTTTTATGTTGCACAACATTAACACAACCCAAAAATTTAGTGAAAAATGCACTCGAGTTAATTTGAGTGCCCCAAAACACAATACAAAACCCTTTGGGGGGAAAATAGAAACGATGATGAGGTTACAATGAGTAACATGCTCAGGTTAAAAATTGAGTACGTCCGTAAAACTGTGACAGAATTCAGTACCCCAAAAAGTCCATAGATGCTTTAAAAAGCCCCCCACAGGTCATCAGTTTTGAGATACGTGTAAATATTAGCTCTACAATTATTGCTCTCTCGTGTGAGGCGATATCCAACTTGTGTAGCGCAATCGTCGTTTTCGTGCGTAGGCGCACGCTACTTGTTTATGTGAAGATGTGCGTGCTCGTGGGGGGGTCTTTAAAAATTATTTTTTACATTATTTTTACATTTATTTTATTTAATATTTTTTTTTAAATCAATGTAATACCTTCAATAGCTTATTGCTGGGCTTCAGGATCCCGCCACTGACAGCTATGGGACCGGAAGTGATGTAATCTGTATCGCTCCCATAGTACGGGGAGGAGATCGGTGAATGGATGTTCGCCGCTCTCCTCCCCACACCCAAGATGCCAGTCCACCTGAGCCGCCAGAAAATCGTTTCTACTGTAAAGCCGGCGGCCGCCTCTACCAATATGACCAGAGTCCCGGCGAGTCTGTTTAACCCCTCGAGGACCCATGACAATTATCCCATCATGGGTCGTGAAGGGGACGCACGCAATTTTATGGCTTGACATGTTTGGTGTGTGTTAACCAGTTGACATCCGCGGTGTTAAACCCCCTTCCCATCCAGGCCATTTTTCAGTATTCAGCGCTGCGGTACTTTGACATTTATTCTGTCATGCAGCGCTGTACTAAAATTAATTTTATACCATTTTTTGGGGACACAGAGCTTTATTTTGGTGGTATTTAATCCCCACTGGGGTTTTAATTTTTTACGGGCGTACGGCAAGAGGTTAAAGAACTGGAGCAGGACAGGTGGACTGAAGAAAAATAATGTCTTGGTGGAGGTGAAAGGCTCTTTATAGAACAAGGTCAAAAGCTCAGACACTCGCAAAGGTGATGCCTACAAGAAACATCTTGTGGGCGAGAGTAGAAAGGGTAAATGTCTGCAATGGGTTCAAATGGCGGCTATTGAAGCACAGAGAGAACCAGATTCTGAATCCATGGATAACACACAAAAGCACCACTCCTCCATGGCTCAAACAAACAACTCCTGGGCTTCCGATGCCTTTACAGATCACTCCATAGGAGTGTGCTGTAAAAGCCAAAGTAAACAGATAGCTTTTACATTCTGTTGACATTGGGAGTGTAGTGGGGTCACTGCACTCCCATTCAGTACAGTGGCTTAGCTGTTCTAGCTCTGTCCAATGCCTGCTATAGTGATCTATTGCTGGCTGACTGTGGCTGCAATTTAAACCATTGACCAGATCAAGACTAGGGGGGAAAAAAACTCAAAAATAAAATGTATATCCCATAAAAATTCCCAGGACCCAATAATGAGGTCGGGTGATCCGGACGATATTTGCATTTCGTAAGCGAGTATAATGTCATTTGACTTTTCAGCGATCGCAAACCTGTGAAAAAGTCGTTTTCATTCTAATTTGTGTATTCGTCAACCAGTAATGCAGATGCCGCAAGGTACAGAAGCCTCCAAATCTTTCTGTCATGCTCAAACATTGAGCTGTTGCAAAGGTCTTTCATAATTTAGGGCAGTGACTAAGCTTTCCGTCAAGCATCCCCACACACATACAGTACACTCATATAGGCCAATCACAACTGATAGCCTCCCTAACAAGCAGAAAAGCGAAGGCAGTAAAGGGTTTGCCACATCAGAAAGTCCTGAAGCTATGTCTGCAATACCAGCCATGATGGGACCATTTGGGGTGGAAAGCTGCTGCAAAAGGTATGTGTAGGCACCTTAGCAACAGGCAATTATGAATTTTACATTTAGTCCCCGTTCACAACAGGGCATTTGAAGCTTTGTCAGCACGGAAAAGCTTTGCACAAGAAATCCTATTGATTTCTATTGTCCCCGTTCACGTCTCAGCACAGCGTTGCGATAATAAAAAAGCGCCAGTCGCTGGAAAAAAGTATACAAGCTTCTTTTTTTGGGCAGATCAGCGCAATTAGGAATAGGAAAAAGGGTCACATCTGGCTGATCTCCCCAAAAGAGGCGCACACCTACAGGATTGTGCGGAGCATTTCCGGGCTGACAAATACAAGCTACAAACGCCGGCGGTGTGAACGGGGACGTAAATCTTTGCAGGCCAAAGCTGTTAAACGTAAACCTGACACCAGCATTTGTAATCATATCTGAAGAAATAAAGTAACATACTGTATATAAGAATACTCGAGATATGGGCAGTTGCAGTTATATACCAAGCACAACATATTAGATCACTCTGAAGAGCTAAGCTTTCTAGAGACTACGGTTCTCAAAAAGTAGATTCAGACATACTCCGAGGGAGACACAGCAAGCCATAATTATTGTGCTACAAAAAGGAAAACACAGTCAGCATTTGGAACCAAAAGCAACACAAATGGATAGTTATTTACATTACAAAAAAAAATGTAAACATTTGTATCCCAGTTTTTCAACAGTGGGGAAGTTTGGAACCTCAGGTTTTCCCAACCCTGTCCTGGATAGAGGGGACTCTCCTCTCCGTCTTGCTAACCAATCCAGGCCAATAACAACCTTTGAATTAGACAGAAGCAATTGAAGAGTAAGAAAGCAGTCCCTCTAATAAGAGCCTGCGCACACAAGAAAAACTGTCATGGAACCTGGAAAAACACTTACCTAATGCACTGGTATGGGCACACTACAGGTACCCGCAAACCTAAATTTAATGTTGAGCCAAATCACTAGTCAATAGTAAGGCTCAGAAGAAGGGTGGGGCCAGAATGGATACAAAAGGCAGTAAGGCTGGGTTCACACCTGGGCGTACCATAGGCGCGTTTTTTAGCACTTTTTTAAACTTTTGAACTTCCCGCCGCTTCCGCCCCCCCTGCGACGCAGCCGCTCTCAAGGCACGGAACCCGAAAGTCGGCAGCGGCTGGAAGACACAGCGGGGATCGCGGACAAGGTAAGCCCTACGCTGTATTCCTGAGTGTGGCTTGGGTTTACCGATTCAACCCCGAGCCACACTCGGGAATACCAATGGATACGCGCGGAAAACGCCCTAAAGAAGCTCTTGTACTTGTTTGGGCGTAAAGCGTTTTTCAGCGCGTTTCCACGGGCTGAAATACGCCCAGGTGGGATCCATGCCCATAGGGATTCATGGGATTTCACTTGCTGAGCGTTTTTCAGCGCTTCGATCAGCGCTGCAAAAAACGCCCAGGTGTGAGCCCAGCCTAATTCTACCTCTAATAAAAATAAATGTACAGCGCTATATATCTATACTACCATATAATAAGTGAATGTCACATGTGCAAAAAAGAAAATATATAGAACATCCAACAAACAAATGAATGGATTCTGCGCCAGTACTATTGAAATACTGGTGCAGAATCAATCTTTTCACGTATTCATTTGTTTGTTGGATGATCTATATATTTTCTTTTTTGCATGGTAGTGTAGCTATATAGCGCTGTACATTTATTTGTATCTATTCAAAACCATTCACGCTTTAAGTATAGCAGCTTTATATCCTTTGCTTAAGTAGGGAAGTCCTGAGCGGATTATTAATAGATTGTCAGGAATTATACCTCATCTTTAACAGGCTTGTTTACATTTGCACAACTCTACACGCTATTCCTTGCCACTAAACTAAACCTCTGATTTACTGTATTCAAATGGCATTTTAATTAACAGCAGACACACATGGGAATTTGTAATCAAGTGAAAAGTATACATTCCGGACACCCATATCATGTAAAGATGGTACTCACTCTGTGACTGAAACAATGTTTTCCTTTCCAGAAAGACCAAAAGGATCATCTCTCAGCTTATCATTTGGAAGTGGCGGAGGAATAAACTCTAACTCTTTTCTCTTTGGGAGTTTGTAATACATCCAGGTGTTGTCCGTTTCGTGTTCCTCTATATGAACTGCAGCGCCAACATATACTGTTGGCTCCAGAACTTCAGTAAACGCTGGAGCAAAGGTTTGGGGTAAGCCATCTATTCTTTCATCTATTGCTTTTGCTGGGTTTAGTGGATCTGGTGTTGGCATTTGATAAAAATGTTGACTTTGAGGAGTAGATGGGTTTTTAATAGGCTCTCCCCCATCATCAAGACCCTCACAAGGGTGCGGACTCAAGGGAGGAGGTGGGGGTGAGTTGCTTATTTCAGTGCCATGCAACTGTGGTGTTTTTGCTACATCATTAGGTCGAATGTTTGAGAAACGTCCTCTACTGTCTTGGGACCGAATGCCAAGTCTCTGGTTTGCAGTGTCTGTCTCCATGCTAACATCATCAAAAAGAGGTACTCTATGATGGAAAGGAGTCAGCGGGCGCTTCTGAGGCTTGTCACTCTTTTCCTGCTTTTCATTAGTCTTGTGCTTTTGAGCTGCTTGCTGCTGGGGCCCTGCAGGAGGCACCTGCCCTGGTTGACCTGAATTTCTCTGTTTAAGGTTTTTGTGCCTGTAAAGTACAAGGCAAACATTACAAATAATGCCACAATCAATGCCTCCAATTAAAAGAACTTCCTAAAAATCCACAAGATGCACTTTTCATTCTAAAACATGCAGAAAAAAGATCAGACTGTTTTTGTGTTGATGACATAGGTTTGGCATCAGCTTGAGACGCTGCTGAAACAATATAGCGACAGGTGTATTTTTACCTGTTTCAAGTGAATTTTGCATTCACATAAGGAATGCACATAGACACAGCTCCTAACTTTTAGCTTTAGCAATGCTAAGCTGACCTCAAAGGCATGTTGGTCAACCACCCATAATAGCATAGGTTAGCAGAAAATGGTATTTAACAATAACATTTACATGACTCATTACAGATATTAGAGAACTATGGGGTCAGGGCTTTTCCCCATAGTTCTCCTTAGGGTAAGGGGAGGACATAAACTAGCGTCCTCCCGTCACCCTAGGCTCAGTATACTGAGACGCCGCAGCCGGAGCGGATCCCGACATCAATGTTGAGATCCGCCCAGCTGCGTGAGTGACAGCTGGCTCTGCCTATCTAGAGGCAGAGCCAGCTGTACCCGCCCCCTCCCCGTCGGTTCCGCCAGTCAGCGCTGGCGGATCGGAGCGGGGAGGGGGGAATCCATCCCCTCCCCTGTCACGGCAGAGAGCAGTGACAGGATCGAGAGGTGAGCGAACATCGGCATGTGTTCGCTCACCTCCCGATCTACTGAGCCGACCTGTGACAGTCTCATTGTCACAGGTCGGCTAGAACTATGAGGTGAGTGAAAAGCACTCACCTCATAGTTCTCCTTTAACAAAAGAAAGACAAACATTCTTTGGTCATATATTCAACGCCAACAACTTTGACCTTTCCTTACCATGTAACTTGTGCTGGAACTTCCACAACCCCTCTACTCTGAGTTTCTTCCCTCCATATCCATCTAAAAATCAACATTTTAGAACTAGCCCTCTATATGTCCTCCTAACCGTTAACATTCTCTTTTTGTCAGTTTCCTTACCTTCAAAAATGTCCCCACCTTTGTAGGGCCTTTCTAAGAAAGACTAAATCCCTACCACCAACAAGCCAAGCAAAATAATAGGGCCTACAAGCCTGATTAAAAACAAAAAAAAGATTGCAATCTGTATAGCAAGTCACCCATGTTAAACTAAAGCAACATATTATTATTATTATTATTATTATTATATAGGATTTATATAGCGCCAACAATTTGCTCAGCGTTTTAGATGTGTTAAATAGATGTGTTGGAATGTAACCAGTAACTAATCGTCTGAACTGTCGTATCATTGTACTATGAAATACAATAAAAATAAAAAATAAACTTTTCTAAAAATCAGGACTACTTAAATAGAAATTAATATTTACAGCTATAAATGTTAAATGCTATTGAATCTACAGATTTTCTTTACCTTGAACAGGTACATGTTGTTCGCTGTGTAGCTTCCACAAAATCCCAGGATGGAATTTTGTCTGATGTCTCCTCTTCACACACTCCATTAGCAGTAGCTGAATATTTCCTTCTAACATAAAAGAGACACGGAATTAAAACTGCAACTAAAAGCAAATGCTATAAAATTTACTTTTTATTTGCACAAGGACTGCCCTGTGCATTATTACAGTGGAGACATTAGAAATACTGTGCACCAAAGAGACACAGACAGTTAATAAAGAGGACCCATTATAAGCCAAACTTAATAAAATCATCTTCTGAAAAGCCTGAACAACCGTTGTAAGTCGAACTTAACAAATAGAGCCTCAAACCAACTCTGACATCGGCTCATTAAAGTAGTATTAAAACTCTCAAAACGTTTTACAATAATGAATCCAGATCAGGCAAATATACATTGCCCATCAATCATGTTTCTGAACAGCTTCAACTCTCTTAGCTCAGCTTCCCTGAACTTCCTGTCCAGTACAAGGTCATAAGGGACAGAGCAGACTCCAGCAACTGTTCATCTACTAGCTTGGAGAAGGGAGGAGAGGGTACCAGGGAGGAGGGAAGTAGCTTGATTTGCTGTATTTGTGGACACACACACACAGCTTACTAGCACACACAATGACGACTCCATAGCACACTACTTGAGAAAGGAGTCCCTCTAAAACATGGTCAGGACCAGTGCAGCATCCATTGTAAGTGATTTAATCAGCATTTGAAATAGCTTAAAATTCTTATGACTTTAATATTACTTTAGCTCTCACTATCCAAAAGGAGGCAGCCACAGTGGGCAGGATTCAAAATTCAGAATAAAGTCACTTGCTTAGAGTGCATCTGTGTTCACAGACAAGGGGCCATACAGAAGATCTGGAAACTGTTAAAGATGGTCATGTAACAATCTGACTTTACAGTGTTTGGATCCATCAACTATGGAGCGCAAAGTTCTGCCAATCTGATATAAATGTAATCTTTCCCTGCCCACAAACTCTTCATTGACATTCCGCAGTATGATGCCCCATGCCAAACATGTGGTCTCTTCCCCCTGCTTTAAAGCCAACACTGTGTGGTTGCTAGCTCTCAATTCTAGCTGTCACAGAGAATGTCCCCCTAGACGATCAGTGATTGATCAGAGTGGTTCCCAAACGTGATCACTATGCCAGCTCTCACATTATGATTACATGCAGGCTGAAAGCTTTGTCAAAAATGAAAGCCTTGAGATGCGCACTGCCACCTTCAGGCAGCAGTATTCATCTGTGGTACCATCTTCTGAATAGTATAATTATCAGATACAGTTGAGTTCTTAAAAATGAATTGAAATAAAATAGAAAAACACTTAAATATAAAAATGTAGATATGCAAATTAGTCAGAGTTGTTAAGCCTTTACATAACCTACTTTATTATTATGCGTATCAAAAAAGGGGTAAAGCTTGTAGTCCGCTTAACCCCTTCATGACCAACGACGTACAGTGTACGTCGCCAGCATCGATAATAATAAAAAAATGTTTAAAAGTCCCCCGCGAACACGCACGTCGCCACGTAAACACGCGTCGGGTGCGCCTATGTATAAAAACGACGAACGCGCTACACATGTTGGGTATCGCCGCACACACCGGAGAGCAATAATTCTAGGGCCAGTATTTTGGGGTATCTCTAAATTGATGACCTGTGGGGGCTTTTAAAGCGTCTTCTGTGGACTTTTTGGGGTACAGCAGTTTTTCGCCGTTTCACAGACGCACGCAATTTGTAAACTGGGCATGTTGGGTATCGTTTTACTCGTTGTAACCTCATCTTTTATATTTCATTTAAAAAAATGGGTATTTTGTTGTGTTTTGGGGCAATTAAATTTATCACTAAATTTTGGGGTTTAATAAGGAGTTGCGCTAATATTGCGCAACATAAAAATTTGCAACTACCACCATTATATTGTATAGGGTCTTGGAATTCAGAAAATATATAATGTGTGGGGGTTTTAAGTAATTTTCAGGCCTAAAATGTGGAATATAACATGGGTGCAAAAAATGAAAAAAAGGCCTCAGTCATGAAGGGGTTAAAAAGCATTTGCACAAATGGACACAAAAGACAACTCCATACATTTTAACTAAAATATTTAAAGAACACCGGACTGTGTGATATGAACACTGGCGTGAAGAATAACCCCTCTAAATGCTCTCCTCTCTCCAAAAAGAGCTACAGTCCTGGCAGACTACACAAATTATACGGTTTTCAGTGAGAGATTTCCCTATGCTGATTCCAGGGTTGTGGAGTAGTGCAAACTACAGTGATGAAGTTGCTCAAATGTAATTGAAGAAGGCAGTTACTCTTGATGCCCAGCGTGGAAAGAGGCAGAACAAAAAATGACTTGACTATTTACCTGCATACTGAGCCAACTACAGGTTATAGATTTAGTAATTATGTAAAATCTGACAGATTCTCTTCATCTCCAAGCAGGATTAAATATGTTAAAATAAGGTATACCCTCCTACACAAACACATGGGGGGGATGCTGTACCTTGTGTAAACGGTGCACGAGACATTATGCATTCAGCAGGTACATGAAATCTCACAATTTCTTTTAAGCAGGGATGAACACAATTACATACATATGTGTAACATACAAAAATGTATATTAGCACTGCCTGCATTCAGGAACCTGCTACCTCTAAAAACTAACTGGTTCTCTGAGTCTGTCACAAGACACTGCCACACTACAAAGGCTACAAAGCTTCAAAAGAGAACAGAAGAAACAAGCACGCTTCTAGACATTGCCATTAAAACCTTCCACAAAAAATGTCCATGCTTGCCCAGACATTGAACAAACCAGGAGAAGATTTTCTTTTTTTTTTTTTTTTTTTTTTAAGCTTGTGACCGTAATGTCGTCACTGATATCCCTGCCACACACAGCCTGGAAAATCTGCAGGTACAGACAGGCAAGCATATTGTGCAAGTAAATAGATACCAAGAGTTGGCAGGTTTAACCCTTTCACTGTCACAGATGTAATTTAAGTCAGGCCATTCACTAGTAGATTTCCCAACAAACGTTTGTACATAAGATCTTTCCTTTGACTTTCTATTAGTCAATGGGGTCAAATTAACAATCCATTTTGACCGCAGTGATGAAAAAAAGTCAAGAGCAGGTTGGAAATGTTTTCTCGAACAAATGAAATTCTAACAGTGAATGTGGTTTTCCTTTGGTAAAGAAAGATCTTGCCTTTGGAAACCTACTAGTGTACAGATTTAGGGCTAGTTCACACCACAAACAGTGCATTCCGGCACGATTTGGTGCCGAAGGCACTGGATTGCATCCCAGCCGACTACATGCGTTCAGGGGTGGGAGCGCATTGAAGTCAATGGCACCACAGCCACGGAGCAATCGGCCAACCCCGAACGTGTGGCACATCAATGCTGCGTTCCGGACAGAAAAAATAGTGCATGCAGGATTTTTTTCTGACCGCAGTGTGAACTAGCCCTAATACTGTGTTCACACCAAATAAAAAGAGGGTTTTGTTTCTGCACATTGAAAATACAGACTTCCTTAACAGTCCTACAGCTATCATGGACATACAAACGTAGAATGCATTCTTTTTAGGTACCCTGCTTCCTGGAAATAAATACTGTAATTTAAGGGGAGCGTTTGTAAATGTGTGCGCGTATAATGTGCATTTTATAATACATTTGTGAAGAAAAAACTGCCTAGCTGTGGGATGAGGAAACAGTACACAAAGACTGCTGTGGTCACTAAATGAGGGAGGACAATCACAAGCTGTGAGCATAAGCCAGAAATGTACAGGAAAATAAAGGACTTACATCTTCCACATTTACCGTACTTTTGGCACTGCTTGGACAATGATGTCAAAATTAACATGCTTTAAAACATATGCAGTGGCTTTAAATGAAACTGCAGTCACAATATATTTGTAAAATATAACCGCAATTACAGTTAAGCTATTTGTCAATTTTAAAGTAAAACTCCAAACCAAGAACCTATCCAGATTAACAATTCTACGCTGATAAAATGTACTTTAAAAATGTTAAAAACATTTTTTTATATACCATCAGATAACATTAGATTACTAGATTTTACATGTGATATTACTGTCATAAAACAGTTAATCCGACTTTTCTGGGGAAAACCTTGCATTCTATTGTTCACTCCTGCAAAGCAGTGTTGTTTCTGAACCCTTTCTCAATCCCTCACAAGGAATACAATCTCTTTACAGAAAAAGTTATAACGGATTAAAAATCTTTTTCTCGTTTGCACTAAGAGATGTAGTGCAACATGGTACTAGGGTAAACATCAGAGCGAAAGGAAATTCATTTTATGAAGAGGCAATAATTATGCTGCATGGAACAATTTAATCTTACATCATAGCTCTTGATCACACAAGATACTTACTTGTTCTGCGACCGATTCATGTTGCACTCTTGCCAAACTCTATCTACAACTTGGTTAGCCAATTTTCTTGGTATTTTTCCACCATGATGACTAGTAGTATCAGAATTAAAGCAATCAGACACTGACGGAAACTTCATCCACTTCTGCGCTGATTGCACATCAACTGAAAAATATAAAAAGAATGGGGGGGGGGGGGAGATCAGTTATTGAGGGGGCTTAGTGTAAAACAGTAAATATATAATTAAAGGGTAGCTGTACTTCTGTATAAGAACACTGATCTGGTATTGAGCAGCTGTGCAGTTGCTTTACCAGCAATAAAAGAAAATGCTTCTTTACCTTCAATATGTGACCTGAGCCTGGAATTAGCAGCCAGAACTACGTCTGTAAATTGTTACAGAGCCTTTAGCCTGAAGACAAGTGGGTAGAGTCTGCTTCAAGTAAAATGAGGCATACCTGCCTACAGACCAGCAACTCACAACCACAGACCAAAATCATTCATAAAAGCAGCACTGGAGGCAGCTGAAGTAGTGTTCATTTTCAACTAGCAGGCGGGTACTTACTTATTCACATGTATAAGAGCAGTATGTTCAGTAAGCTTTTGTGAAGCTTTTAGCAAGCTCTTGCACGACATTCGTGAACCTTTTGGAGTTTAGCACATGTGTTGAAGCCTTTAAAGAACTCTTTAGTTCACATTAGGGAATTTTTAACAGATCTTAATGGACTGTTGCCTATCACTTTAACCAAGCTGTTATCAAGCTTCAGTAGGATATCAACAAGCTTCAAGTAACATCCAAGCTTACTGAAGTCTAGTAGCAGCTTGTTTAAAGTGCCAGTCAGCACTCCCATTATATTCTGTTTAACAAGACAAGAGTACATCAGTTGTGTACATACGTTTAACAGTTCTGGAATAGGTTCTTTACAGTAAAAGTTGCCATACAAGCAGTAAACCCATCATTATATTTTCTTACATTAAAGCATATCTACAGTAATAACTAGGAGGATATTGTGGGAATATTTGAATTCAGGGAATTGATGCAACTGCCCTTGTAGGGTCAGAAATTAACAACCCCCCTTGCTTCAGGGCACCAAAACATGCACCAGCTCCTCAGTGGGTTGTTCTACTTTCTTCTAGGTGAAAATAGTGAAAGGTTTAACCTGGACACAACTCTTGACATTTTTTAGATAAAAAAGTTACACAATTAGGAGATCGACAAGTCATACCTGTCTGTACTTCTTCTGGGGATGTTGGTGGTGTCAGCGTTACAGAAGACATGACTGGATCTCTGGAGGAAGCAGGCACTTGAGCACCTATACAGGTGTTTGTACAGTGAGTAGACCCAGTAGTGCTAACTGTAGGTATGTCAGACTGGGGGACTAGCACAAAGCATGCTGGATACACCATTCGAACACCAGCTATTAAAAAGAAAAAAGAAAACAAACATTAATATTTACAGAACGTATTTCAGACATGAAATATGGCACACCAAAAACAATTGATAAAATATTTAAGCAAAGAACATGAAACAGAAATACTACATATTTTTATAGCCTTTGGTGATGTATAGTCAAATGTACAAAACAAACAAAAACGGAGTGCAAAAAGATGGGCAGTCGGATCAGGTCTGCCTGTCAAGTTTTTCTGGTGGATCTGATTGGAAGCTCGATGTTAGTCTATAGGCAGCTGGATCTAAATGGATGTGTGATTTACATTCCATTACCCGACTCCAGCCAGAACCAGAAAACCAAATGGAAGAGTTCAATTTTTGTGGATCTGATCCTGACAGCCCGGGTGCAGAAAACCAAAAACCAGAAAACCAAAACCATCAAACATACACAAATGGAATTAAAAAATGAATGCAAAAACTCGGGACCCTCATCTTTCACAACATATCAGAGCAAGCAAGCATATACTGGGAGGGGGGGAAACAAATCTCCCCCTGAATACTTTGAAAGGTGTTACCCCTAGGCTTTGAGTATTGTGGTGGTTGGGTCCAAGTACAGACAACACATGGCTTCCACTTACTTTCAGCAGGACAGGCGCAAACAGAATTATTGCTGTTAATCTGCATATTGGCAGCCCTCCCAGATTCAGACACTGAAAATCTTTCAGGTTATATTTAGAGATCTGAACATTACGGTCAGTTCACATTCTAGCAACCAATTTGGTTAGGCAAAACTACAAGCACAAATAACGGCATCCATGGCAATCATGATGATGCCTCAACTTACAACCATACATTACTGACACTACAAGCTGTTTTAGCTCCGTAGACAAAACAAGCAGGTAACCCTTACAGTGCGGGGGTTGCCCCACTGCAAGGGTTAAGATTTCATATGCCCGCAGCTCTTCTTTAATGTATAGCAAGCACCTAAAATGAGCTTATTGCCCTATACAGCTCCCTGTGAACCACACAACCTTGAGATTCTATAATACAAACTGTAAGATGAGCTTAGTCTCACCACCCCCCATTCATGCCTCATTAATAATGAATATGGCTGCCAATCAATGGGATGAACCAATAGTATGGCATGGAAAGTGTTAGGATTATGGCACTTTAAGGATCTCAAGCTGCCAATATAAGAAGAAAAAAAAACAAATCCAAAGTTAACTCCATGCATTTAATGTCATTATTAGCTCAATCATGTTTCTAGGGATAACTTTTGTCAGATGCTACTCTAGTATGCATATGCCAATGCACTCTGAGTGGAGACCATTAGTAAGGGCCTGTTCACAGCAGCCCACTCACTCAGACGCTTTGTTTTAGCAAATGAGCTACAGTGGTATGACAGATCCAGCGAGTATTTGGTGTGATGATTCCTTTTTTTTCCCTTTCTAACTTTATTTGGAGTGTACAATGTGTATACGCCATTCAGGTCCCCACACAGCAGTGTGGTGTACTGCGCTACAGCACTGTGACCGGTGATGTAACACAATACACTGTGAAATAATGCAGCATGTCAGCACATGACTTACGTTGTGGCATAAATGAGGCCCATTGTTTTCCATTTGCCCTATTGGCGGACTGATGTTGCTCAATTGACATAGTGTGAATGAACCCTTAAATCTAGAAGCAAAGATCTTATTACCCAGTGCTAAACACCTCATCTTAGGGCACATATTAACCATTTTGGGTTGGAAAAGGGTTGCTTGCTTATGTACAAATGCTGCGTAGACATGGAATTCAGAGGACTGCAGCATGTTCCTTTTACTCTACAAAATCAGCCTAGCACCAGTGTAATACAGAGGTGGGAGACAAATGCCCACATCTAAATCTCATTCCACTCATCTCGTACTTCAGTCCATGTGTATAGAAAAAACATTATTCACCCCACAGATCACATCAACAGAAAATACTGTTCCTATTCCATATGCTAGCTTAATGGTGCGAAATTGCTAATTTTCATTGGCACCCTTCTTTCTTTTCCTCTGGGAGAAAGATAGCTTTTAAATTCAACCGTAAGAGCTGAGAGAGCACACTGATCAAAGTACCATCCAAGGCAATTAAGTTAACAGCTTAAACCGGGGTTTTGAGCATTCCGTAGATTATATTCTGATCCTCTATGTACAATGTAGCAATGAATGCAATGGTGTACAATCACACTGCAGGTACAATGTGTTCTTAGTTCCAACAGACTGTAAACTGAACCAGATTACATCAAGGTCACAGGGCTTTTGTGTACACCAAAACAGCACTATCTGCCAACCTCATCTACTACAAATATACATTGACTAGGAAAACCAACCATGTGTCCAATCCCAGCTGGTAACATGAAAAACAGCCTGTTTACACTAATATATATTTATTGTGTATAATATATATATATATATTTTGTGTGTATGTATTTAGTGTGTGTGTGTGTGTGTGTGTGTGTGTGTATGTATATATTTAGTGTGTATGTATATATTTAGTGTGTGTGTGTGTGTGTGTGTGTGTTATTTTGATAACTGCATTTAAATATTAATATGAAGTCAATACAGAGTTCATGGTATGGTATAGTATGGGGTATGGCAATAGATAGACCTATTAACTAACAACCAGAAACTACAATTAAGTTTAATTGTACAGGACGCCAGGAATGTGTCCTGGATGGACGGTATATCCCTCCCTTGTTTAGGTGGTGGTCCCGTTAAGGTCGCCTTGTATTCAGGGTTCTCACCAAGCAGGCGAGGGGTTCTGGGTCGGATGTGTAAGGGAAACTGCTAGGCAGTCTTCCCAGAGTTGTTATTTATACATGCGTCCTGGAGGCTCAGAGAGATTTTTGGGTGGGACTGAGCCTCCATCCCGGACTACAGCCAGTTCTGGTAATGAAAGAGTTAACCCACCAGCCAGAGGGTGTGTTAAAAAGGAACATGAAGCCAGTCAGTGAGGAGTGTTTGGAGCATGACACATGGCTGTGTGCGTGTAAAGCTGCCCATACACCTTACAATTATCTGCAGATTTTCTGTGGTCAGATGGAAAAGGTTCAACAGATTCCTCCATCTACGCTAAACTGTGTGGATGGAGTAATCTCCACCTGGGCCAATCCGTTGCACTTTTTCCATCTGACCACAGAAAATCTGCAGATAATTGTAAGGTGTATGGCCACCTTTAGGCTGTGGAATACCATCTACTGTGTCCATACTGGAACCCTCTGTGAGCAGGCTGGGACTCTAACCATGAGGTGGGACATGGTATACAGGCGCTGAGGCGAATCTTGCGTTTGCTGACAATAAGCCCTGTTGATTTTGTCACTCTGCTAAATATACGCCTTTTTTTTTTTTTTTGATTGTTTGAGGAACAGAATAAAAGTTTATTTGCCGATACCGCTGGCTACGGATCATATCCGCCCTGAATATTACAATATATAGTAAGCATTATTCGAAATGCATGTTACTGTGCGATTAGCGCATGCTATTGCACAGCATTGTGTGCTAGGTGCATTACCATTCATTTAAATGGCACTCCTACGCACCTACCAGTGGTCTGTACTGCAAAAAAGTGTTGTGCGTTTAAAAATGTAGTGCATGCCACAAAGTATTGCAGTACTGCATATATAATCGCTGCAAAACATGGCTGCCAGGAGGCGCTGGGGTTCCATTCAAACAAACTGTACTGCGAGATAGCTAAACATGTGGCAATCTGCATTTTGTGTGAATGAGTGGTAAACTCCCAATACAAATCATGCCATGCACTGAAACCTAAAATTTTATATCAAAATGCTACAGATAGGGATTCTTACCAACTAATACTTCAACAGCTGCCAGTGAATCGTCTTCCCAATCCATTTCCTCCTGCTTTTCCTCTGGGCACGCTTTCACACTGGATGAGATGGGGTAAAACTGCTTCCATTCACCAATTAACTTCTTAGTAGAGGAATCAGACATCTTGAATGACTGCCCCGTTAGGGTGCCATTTAATCCAAAAGGGCTCAAGATAACTAAAGGCAACAGAAAAAAAAAAAAAATGACATCCATTAGAGCAAGAAGTGCTATATTTTCCATTATCTAAACCATAGTAGAACAGAGATTTAAAATGTTGAAGGGGTCTGGCACTGCTGATTAACAAGTCTGTAACTGGTCATTCAGCACCTGCATTGACAACAGCCTCTGTTGCTGTGTGAAAGGAGGAGAAAGTAAAGAAGTTTTTTTTTGTTCACTCGTGAGGCTTGCGCATCTTATTGAAATAGATGTGGGAATTGTAGGCTGTCCTACACAAGGCTTTAGTTTTTAACCCCTCAACTGCCGGAGCATTTTTTGCACACGTTATAATCCACAAAACACAATATAATGGCAATTTTTTGTAAAATGTAGAAGATGGTTTTGCCAAGTAAATAAGATATCCAACATGCCAAGCTTAAAAATTGTGCATGCTCATGAAATGGCGACATAATATGGTACCCCAAATTGTCCATAGGTGCTGCTTTACAAGCCTGTGCAAGTCATCAGTTTAGAGTTAACCACGAATATTGGTCCTAGAATTATTGCTCTGTCTGGTGCACATAGCGATACCAAACGTGACACAATCGTTTTCGTAAGTAGGTTTACCAGATGCTTATTTGGCAGCTTTATACAAGTAAACATAATCCCAGTGGCTCTAGACACTCGGAGTGTTTACAGAAACCTGCAGCCAGTGCCATAAGGCAGCAAAAGGGTTAAATCACAACTACACCTTTGTTTTAAAATTCCGTTTTGTAGTGAGCCTAGCACTTATTACCCCGTTCACTGCCAAGCTCTGCCTAAGGCTGAGCACACACCTTACAACCATCGCAAGACTCTTGTCTTGCGATGGTTGTAAGGTAATTTTAAAAAATGTACGATCTGCCCATCTTGGACAGGCAGATCGTACTTGTGATGATCGCAAGCCCGCCCCGCTGAGGGGCGGGCTTCCGATGACCGCAATGCCGAACGGGCAGTGTGCATTGCGCACACCGGCCCGTCCGGCTTTTATCTTACGAACATACTACACACCTGCCGAACATCGTACGATTCTCGGCGGGTTTTCAAACATGTTCCTAAGATAAAAGTCGTGAGATCTTACAGTATTAGAGGTCGCACGGTTTCCACACACCTTAAGATAATCGTACGATATCTTATAATATTTTTACAAAAAATGCAACTGATATCATTATCAGCGTGTTGGTGCGTGTTGTGATTAAATGCATGCCTGCATTATTTTATCACAACACAGTGTATCACAACGCCTTGCCATGCACTGCCTTTTACAAAGTAAAAAAAAAAAAAAAAAAATCAAGCACTGCGATGTGTTCTAAAACACACCTCAGTACATGTGCATGACAGACCAAAATATGCAGTGCGTTATGTGGGGAGAGGAGGAGCTTTATTAACTTTTTTTCTTTATTTTTTCAATGTTCTGCTCATTTTTCTTTATTTACCTAATATTGAAATAGAAAAATATTGGGAACACAGAGTCCTCAATCTTTTTTCTGCAGTCCTAGCATTTATTGTACAGAGGCGTCCTGATGAGGAGGCATAGTACTCTCCCCAGTTATGAATTGACAGAAAGCCTCTGTACCGAGTGCTCCTGTTCCTCCATAGACTGAGCAAATAGTAACGATTACCATGTCCCCACTCATGAATGAACAGTGATGTATAGCAGTTCCTGCTCATTCATATATCTGGGGACATAGTAATGACTTACTATGTGCTCAGTTATTTACAAACACCAAGTGATCAGTACTAATCACTCAGTGTTTGTGCTGCACAGGGAGGAAGGAAAGTAAAATATTTACCGATCCTCCACTCTATATCCTGTGCTGCTCCGTGCCCTCCTGCTTGTCGCAGAGCTCCCCTCCAAGCACAGCCGTGCTCGGGCTCTTCTCCCCACCGGGCGCCAGCAGCTAGATTGGCTCTGGGCCCCTTCTGATCCCTGCTGCCTCTGCCGATACAGGCAGGGTGAGAGCAGCGTGGATCAGAGGGGACACAGACCACAGCATGCAGTCAGCTTGGGGAAAGGGGGGAGTGGTGACTAATTTTGAAAGAATAGCAGTCATCAGCGACTTGTCGCTGATAGCTATTAATGTGCAGAGCAGAGTTACAGACCATAAGCTTATAGCAGAAGTATGAGTGCCAGCAACGTGAGACATACTGACACGACCAGCTGGAAATGGTTTTGTTTCCGATGTATGCCTTACGTCGTTGGCAAGGAAAGTATTAAAACAGCTATTTAAATCCTATATACAAAATAAAAAACAAGGGAGCTGGCTCTACATGGTTTCAGAAACCGACGCTTAAACACCTTGCACACTTCCAACACGTGCCGCATAACTCCAAAGAAAAAACCATTTTGTTCTCTTGTTCAACTGTAGGTTTATTGTAAAGAAGGACTTGCACATATTAAAAAAAGGAGTCTTGACATTTAAGGACCCAAGTGTGTACTGCCAGAGACTTGTGTATCACTTTCCGTTCAGTGTTGCTGCAATAAAAATGTGTGTGAATGCTGCTAAATCATCAGCATGTCCACCTATAGGCCAATAGGCAGGCAGGATGAACAGAGGGGGACTTAGCGGGAGTAAATTCTCTCATTGCATGTTGGGACTCCGAGCACAGGGTAGCACTTTCTATGTACTCATTCCTTCAAGGAGCCTGGATGGTCAGTCAGAGATGTAAGCAGCCACCATTTTTGTTGATTTTAGCAACAGAATAAAGTTTGGCAGACCACAGCAAAATCTTTCTATGTGTTGTAGAGCAGAAACAAAAAGGGGGGGGGGGGGGGGACCGTCCGCCCGTTGTAAAAAAAACCGGACGGACGGCGGACTCACATTTGCGGGTTACCGCCTCGACGGCATTTTTTTTCCTTAGCGGGCGTGCACGGGCAGAAAAGACCCGTGCAATGCAAACACCCGTTACCGGGTGTTTCACATATAGACGATCGGCGGCTCTATATAATGTGCTCGTTTTTTTGCGCCTGATATGACTGATATAAAATTCATTTTTAGTACAGCGTTGCATGACGGAATAAATGTCAAAGTACCGCAGCGCTGAATACTGAAAAATTGCCTGGATGGAAGGGGGTTTAACACCGCGGACTTCCGAGTGGTTAAAACAAAGTTGCAGTTATCCTTTTAATCTACTGCACTACACATCTGAGGGATAAGAAGCACTCAGACACTTGACAACTGGGTTTGTGCCACTCCTGCTCCCACGCGCTTTTTTCATGGCAACTACGGCAGACATTTCCGCCATTAATTTGACAAGAAATTTAAGCTCAATTGATAGCAATTTAAAATAAAAGGAGGACTGTAGGCTACTGCATGAATCACCGTTTAAAAATAAACTGCTCTTCTGGATTTAAAGCCTGTGCAGGTCACTGGTCATGATTACATCCCCTTCCAATTTCGTATTGCCACGGGTTTACTAAACTATTCTGAGTGTTGGCTTGATATATATAGATCAAAATACATTTAGACAGTTTTAGTAAATAAATACATCCCTAGGCATTATATCTTGTAGCCCGTGTCAACTGCCTCTGGGGACAGAGTAGGGGAGGATCAGAACTCCTTTTAGGATTTACTCCCTCAGGAGACTCTTCACTTCCTATCTAGTGCAAACTTTAAAAAGAAGTGAGGGAAAATCTAACAGCAACACAGAAGTAAAAATGGATTTAGTTAAGTAGGAAAAATACTAGAACATCTTTGTTGCAGATTTTCCCTCACTTCTGATCTGGTAAAACGTCCCCATAACAGAAATCTCTCTAATTTAGCAGGAAACTTGACAAAAAATACTTTTGGGTATAGTTACATTTTATTCAATAACTCAGAATACATGCCCACTAAAAATACAATGGATAGAAGTTACTCAACTTCTATCAAAACAGCAAGCAAAATTGAACATCTAGGCCATTCTTATTTTAGGTGAAGCAAAGATTTGGTACTGGCATTCAATCCCAGAACAGGGAGAGAGTAGGGCTTCACAACCAAATGCGGATATCTTCCCAAGAGGTAGGAAGACACAGAAGATCTGAACACTCCCTATGGTGGCCCTAAACAACTAATCATTTGAGCGCCACATTAGGCTGTAAAGTCAGGAAGGATTGAGCAGTGTATGACCACCCTAAAAACTAGTATGCATCTCTTACCTTGAAATGGGCTACTAGATTGCTGGGCGAGCGTAAGGTGCTCCTCACTGAGAATGTATACTGGCTGGTGCTGGTTAATTTCAACACTTGTGCAAACATTGCTATCACCATGAAGAAAGAATGTAAATGAGCAAGATAGATGTTCACTGAAAAAGACAAACAGAAAATGGCATGTTAAAACATACATCAATAAAAGGGGTTAGTAAATTTAATCTGTAAAGTAAAAACATTGTGTGCACACTTACAAACAGAATATACAAGTGTATTTTCTATCTTTTTGTTCATATGTGTGTTTTCTACCTTAAACTGAACAGCGCAAAGGATCTTAACAGCACAATATGTTTCCCTCTACTTTTCAACTATAGCAATTGCACAGCCCAACAGGCACTGGAGTTTCACCCAGCGCACTGTATAATCTAGCAGACACAATGCCTCTCTTCCTCTGCAATAAAATTAACATTTGTGAATATCCCTGTAAGGAGGTGTGTGGCTGATACTACTACTACACCAGCATAGAGAGCACTGAAGTGGAAATGCATCTCTGGTGAGAAAGGTATAAGGCATTTTCAAGCAAAAGTCAGCAACAAATCACAGCATTAGTGGAGTATAAGACTATAAAGAAAAAGGAAGACTTTGAAATTACCTTTAGGAAATACTACATTTTTGTATTCTGGAAAGCCAAAATGACATGGCAAACAGGGTAAATCATTTAAACTCTTTCAATAAAAGGTTTTCTGGCAATAAAAAAAAGTCCCTTAACCAGGGAGAGGAAAGCATAAGTAGGTATAATGCATGTTCCTCCACTCTGGCCATTCCAAAGATCGTCCATGTGTAAAATGTAGGAACTGGCACTTCCTCCATGTGAACTTTTTCACAGCCTGCAATTTGTCAGCAAAATCCCCACACACATTTAAGACAACCAAACTCTGACAAGTTGCAAGTCAGCATATGGAGCAGAAGTGTGCCAGAACCAGTATGCACACAATACCATCATAAATGTAAAGACGTTCAAAAAACTTGGAGGTCTTCAAAGGTTCTAAAAATGCTCCAGAAAAAAAATGTAGGAAAATGTTTTGGCTGCTGGGAATACAAGCTTATAGTAAATCATAAAGTTCATTTGTTTGTAAAACATTTTATCTGTATCTTAAGTGTAAGCTGCCCTGTGGTTCTGCTTTACTATTTTACCTGGAATGCCAAATTGTTCCGAGGCTACCTTATGCTACCAGGTTCACAAGCCTCTGAGTGCTCACACATGAACTTCCTTAGCCTCATGATCCATAATACCATATTAATTATTAGGCGCTTGTTCACACTATTACATTGCATTAGGGTGTGTTGTTGTGCAAATGCGTAGAATTTTTGGCAGCACAGTGCATGTGAATGCGTTGACGCATGTTGAGGCTGCCTACAACACATGTCTATTGGCAAAGTAGCGAGGGATGGCATTTAGAATAAATGGAACCAAATCAAAGAGCAAAAGGCGTATACAGGTCCCAACAGTTTTGATATAAACGCAAGCAATACCTAACTATTAGCTGCACATAACCTGAAGTTATTAGTAAAAATTAAATCCAAATACATAAGCACTCACAGTAAAGAAATTTACTTTAACTAAAACATTTTGTGGCTCTTGAGAGGTTAAAAAAAAATTCAATAAAAATGGTACATTTTAAAATACTCAGACTTACGTTAAGTGTGTTAAAATGTCCAATGCCTGTGATGAGATAATGCTGGAGTTGATTGCTCGGTTTAATAATTACAGCAGAAATTAGACCATATATAGCTAATGTTGACTGTCCCTGGAAATTTTCATATTCCCCCTACTATCTATATCAGGGGTGGGCAACTCCAGCTCTTGCGGAACTACAAGTCCCATGAGGCACTGCAAAACTGACAGTTACAGGCTGACTCCCCGAGGCAGAAGAATGTTGGGATTTGTAGTTAAAGCACAGCTGGAGGCCCAGAGAGTTGCCCACCCCTGCTCTATATTTGACTTGTTAAATTGGCATATTTGCCATTTAAAAGCACATTGTTGAACATCAAACAGGGAGAGAATCGATATTAAAGCAGAGGATTATCGGTCTTCACATGTGAAGTGACTCTATAATGCAGCAATAAACTACGTAGAGAAAAACATTTTGTAGCGGTGTGCTCCGACAGCGCAGAACTACACTTGATCATGTAAAACATTACTTATTACAGATTCTAAAAGAGAAGACGCAACCGCCGCCAACAGAGGCTGCAAAGCTACCAAGGACAAGAAAAACAAATAAGAGCCTTTATGTTCACAAGCTACAGTATATTCATTACATTGTCCAGAGAACTAAATAGCATGTATAAATCCATTTTATTTTACAATATGCTACTACCTCTACCATATCTTTACATACTAGAATGCCGGCGGGCACAGTAGAAAAACCACACACAAAGAGCAAGATCATTTAGACCGCCTTAAAAATCAACTTACAGAACAAAAAAAAATTGCTGCGGTGAGGTGGCGTGAAAAAAGGAGGACATACTGCACAAGTGGTGGGGAGCGATTAACATGCATGCAGGACAAAAATAAAAGGATTTCTGTACTTACAGTAAAGTACAAAAATCAGGGTATAACCACACATCTAAACTTGTCAGTTCTGTGAGCCAACAGTACATGAGGCCAATAGAGGGGTAGGACCTGTTTCCCTAAAGGGACTCCAATAAAAAGATTTTAGGCATGTACAAAAATATTTTCTTTATCGTCCACTGAGGGACACATGTATTCTGAAAGCTTTGGGATGTCCAAAAGCAGTTCAACTGAGGGTGGCCAACAGCTACTGATGGATCTAAGACAGAACCAGGAGCCATCTGCAACAACCAGAAGGAAGGAAGGAACAATGCCCAAATGTAACCCAGAATAGGTTAGGTTCCCTACAGGCTAACAGCCTAAGGGAGGTCACAGAGGATCAAAGTGAATGATTACCTCGAAGGACCATCTGCACCAATAGAAGCTGCGAGTCAAGGTAAATCACCAACAGATTGAGAAATAACTACCCGAGTAGGGAGAACAGACCAACAACAACAACAAAAAGGGAGAAATGGAGGGTCTCCAAACCTCATAACAGCGCCACAAAGCAAGAACATACACAGTCTAAAGCTGGCCATACACCTATAGGATTATCTGCAAATTTTCTATGATCACATGGAAAAAGTGCAACAGATTCCTCCATCTACACTAAACTGTGTGGATGGAGGAATCTCCCACTGGGCCAAGCCTCAGTATCTTGCTAGTCGTCCCCACTGGTTCTCAAAATACCTGAACAATCTGTTTGGATGCAGGCATAGTTCAGGTATTTTGAGAGCCAGTGGGGACGACTAGCAAGATACTGAGGCTTGGCCCAGTGGAAGACTCCTCCATTCACACAGTTTAGTGTAGATGGAGGAATCTGTTGCACTTTTTCCATAACACAATAGAAAACCTATAGGTGTATGGCCAGCTTTAGGATGACAAACCCAAACAAGCCCAAACCTTAAAACATACAACCCTGGGCATCAGGGAAGAAAGACGGCAAGAAAGAGTAGAGAGGTTTACAACAGCCATTTAACCAGTTGACATCCGCGGTGTTAAACCCCCTTCCCATCCAGGCCATTTTTCAGTATTCAGCGCTGCGGTACTTTGACTGACATTTATTAATGAGATAATTGAGAAATATCTAGTATAATACCACATAAGATGGTCAAGGACCTAAGGAGTTGGAGACAACACTAACGGCAGAGACTGACAAAAGGGGAAAATGGGTAACACTAGACATCAGTAAGACTCCAACCTGGAAAGCTGAAGGAGCTGGGCCCTTTGAGAGAATGCTGGCAATGAAAGAATCCAGAAAATTGACTCTTTCGGGTAAAGTCCCACAAAAGGGGGAAAAGGCACTACTGCAGAAAAAAGACCAAAGCTGTCAACTACATGTGCCCATAAAGGAGAGCGTTCAGAACTTTTCCAAGGGAGCAGTGAAAACGAGTCAAACTCAGAACGTCCCTCCGTAGAGAGGAATACCGATGATCAGCATTACCTGAGGAAATTAAAGTTCCCTGATGAGGAAATTCCTTACCCTTTGGGGAATACAGAAACAGTAGCAGGAACCCAGACAAGACTTGTGTAAAGGCACGGCTACATGTAGTAGCACAGAAAATATGGAGCAAACGCCCCCCCCCACCC
>NW_017306513.1:1580365-1581196 GCF_000935625.1 Nanorana parkeri
TTTGGCAGCGGGCCCGTTTAAAACAGACTCCCGCCGGGACTCTGTTTACATTTGTAAAGCCGACTGTCAGCTGAGTTGCTAAAAATCGCTTCTATTGTAAAGCCATCGCCAGATCGCTTCTACGGGCCGGAAACTGCCCGTCCGCCCCTACCCGACCCCCTCACTGTTACCGGGGCTCCGCAGCCCCTCCCAAAAAGGACCAGCATCTCTGGTGTCGGTGGGAAGCTGGGAAGGAGAGCGGCGAACGTCCGTTCACTGATCTGCTCCCTGCACTATGGGACTGGGAGCGATGCAGATTACATCCCTTCTGGTCCCATAGCTGTCAGTGCTGGGCTCCTGAAGCCCAGCAATAAGCTATTGAAGTGCGATCTGCACTTCAATAGCTTATTTAAAAGTGGAGAGCTGACACTAGGGGTCTTTTGGACCCCCATTATCACCTTAAAGAGTACCTGTCATCACCAATATGCTATCGCACGGGGGGCTTGTAAGCACCCCCTATGTGAAAGCAAATAAAGAAAAAAAAAGTTTAAAAAAATTAAAATTATATAAATGTAAAAATAATAAAAAACACATTTTTAAAGTCCCCCGCAAGCGAACACATCTTCACGAAAGACTAAAACGAGCACTTAGCCCTTGCAGTGCAGCCCCGCAGCAAAAGGTTAAGTAAAAATGGTTCCCGAGTTCAAGGGCTCATTCCCACAGACACAAATGCAGGTGTATGGGCATTAGGGTTGAAGCTAAGATTATTTTCATAATCGATTCGTTGCCAAATTATTTTTTCAACTAATCCCCCCCCCCCCCCCCAAACTAACCGAAAATGAGAAAATTCGG
>NW_017306513.1:1581292-1582797 GCF_000935625.1 Nanorana parkeri
TAACCGATAATGAGAATAGTTGGCAACTATTGTCATTAATGATTATTATCAATTTAAATCGATTAATTGTTGCAGCCCTAAAGGGCATACAGGTGGGTATACACATGTAAAGTAACAACGTGCACACGTATGGGTGTAAGCTGCCGAATGTGAAACTTCCCCTTGTATGTGTGCACATATAAATACCCACATACAACGTATTATGTCCATACTTTTCTATGGAAAAACACAAAAGCTGGAGCTCACAGAAATTGCAAATATAGGCATATTTTCCACTGTATGCTTATACGCCAGTATTTGCTTCCCTGGGAACGAATGTGCACAATTAAAAATTGCAGTTTGCATTTAAGTGTATCATAGGCCATATTGAGAGAGTAATAAAGTGGAAAATTAGTAGCATACTTGTAAACACAAACACTCCTCACTTAACAACAGAGTTCCATTCCTACATCTAGGTCATTAAGTGACGTGAGGAACAGAGGAAATCAGCTGTAATATACAGTACATTACTTAGATTTGCATACTGTAACAGGGGTGCCAAGAAGCACTTCATTGGTCAGCAGTACGATGTATGGATAGTACACCTGTACCGGCGAAGGGTAAGGACTGTTCGCCGAAAGGCAAGTATAGTATGGGGGAGAGGGGGGCCAGATTTGAGTGAATAATTCAATTTTCCCAATTACTTGGGAAAGTTAACTTACCCTTTAATGCACTGTGCATGTAAGAGCTACCACAAAATGGCTCTTACACGCACATTTTACACCACACACACCCCATTAGCATGCAGATGGCGGGGGCAGCAGGGTTTGTTTTTTAAATTATTGCATCACGCTCGCTCATGCTGCTAACGTACCAGCTCCCAAATGCTATGAAGAAGGAAATGTGGGCGGACACATGTGCAGTACAGATCGTCGGAGACCACCGCTGACACTGAATGGATGCAGCCAGGCAGCGCGCATGTACGACAGACTCTGTGGGACCTGAGAAGTCTGCGCTGGATCAGAGACCGACCCCATTGCTGGAAGGACTTTAGAAAACGAGAGGAAGAAGCTGTTCGGATCAAGAGGCATCACACATGGTAAGCAGTCTTGGGGGGGAGAATTCAAGCTTTAATGTCACTTTAACCTTTGACATAACTGCCAAAAGATCTGCAAAGAGCCTGCAAACACCTAGAAGCATTTGGTGTCTACTGGGAGGAAAGAACATACAGCCCCCAATGCCAGTATTATCTCCATTGTTCAATTAAAGCCCATTGCTAATAATCCCCAACAATTGCAGGGCAGTATTTGCCATGAATTTTACTGAAGGATGAAAAAAAATGTTAGAGTGATTGCAATCCAAATGTTGTTTAGTAGCACTTTAAACAGCTCTCCCAGAATGAAAAAGAAAAGGTAGACAATTATATTTAGAACTCATAGCTGTTGCTTTATTACAGTCTATATACAGGTTATGAAAAACAATTTGCTATGACAGAAGAACAGTAGCTAATTGGTAGCAAGATCTAC
>NW_017306513.1:1582827-1597935 GCF_000935625.1 Nanorana parkeri
GATACCAGGCTATATTATCCTCATCATGCTTGTTCTTTCCAGGAGCTTGTAATTTTCCTATCAACCAAAACATCAGATTTCTCCAACAGAATTTTCCTCTCTCAAGACAAAACATTAAAAAGCCAAGGACTTTTAAAGTAATTGGTAAAATGATTGGCTGTACAAGCTAATGCATACACGTACTCCACTGTATAAAAGATATTTATAAGTTCTTATGACATACCATGAAAAGGGAAAAAATAAATACGAACACATCACACCTACAATCTGTTTACCCATTTTCATTTCAACCACACAATGCATTCAGAAAGCAGCAGGAAAGTAACAGAAAAGCTCTCCTGCAAATAAAACATTTGAGGAAAAACTTGAAGCAAAGCTTCTGCAGACAAAGAATCAGAGTTGATCACCCATTCTAGTACTTTGTGAAAAAATGAAATAAGACGACTGACTGGTTGCTATTTTTACCAAAATTGATGTGAATTCCAATTTAATAAATCAACACTCCATCACAGTACAAAGTGCTCTGCAAAAACACTGTCCAACATTTTTTATCTTTTCTTATCGACTACAACACACACTGAAATGTTCTCATGGCGCATACTCAGCTGGCTCCAGAGTAGATCAACATAGCAGAGCATGAGCTCCTACGGAGCAAAACTGTAAGAGGTGCAAAGCGATGACAGCACACATTTTCTTTTGCTCTATTGTACAGGATCATTTGCCATCTAAGTTATTGTATTTTTAAATCTGAACTCCAGGCAGATATAAAAGACAAAATAATTCCACTCATTAACCTCCTCAAAGTGACACTAAACTAATGAGTTAATGGCTGTTAATCAGCTTCCAATGAGAATATAATGTTTAAACATGTGAAGTCCACTTCTGCTTATCACAGTTAAGATGACACTAAACTCAGGTGTTAAATCTTTAAAACACATTCAAGCACCTTAACTATTAGCACAAATGTAAATATTTTATATCCAGAAGCGCCAGAGACAATCATTCCTCATCCCTCATAAAAAACAAGTGTTTAGGCATTTGTGCAGGGCGCAGCCCCAATACAGTCAGGGAGACTGGGATAACGGAAAGAAAACACAAAGAGAAGGGCCCCTTTCCTGGTGCAGATCAATTTATTTAACAATGGTAAAAAAATGAACTAGCAGGTACTCACAAGAGTAGAATGACAACAGGCTCTAGAACAGTAAAAAGACCGGAGCAGTGGAGGGATCCATATTATACGTCCCGTGTACAGATCTGTGAAGTGTTTTGACGCGTTTCCGGGGCACGCCCCCTTCGTCAGAACATGATTCTAGTCTCCTCCCCATGTTGAATAAGAAGGGACAAGAGACACCTGATTGGACAGTGTTCTGTAATGCTGATAGGATATCAGCCTGTTATAGGAGGTGGCCACGTTGGTGATGGGCAGGCTAAACTTGCCTAGTTTAAGTCAGGTTACACCCAGCCTATAACCCCGGTCTCCCAGCCAATCGGAGCTGCAGAAAACCGAGGGTCTGTCCCTGTCAGTGCGTCCCAATATGTATATAGACGAGACTCTAGTGGTACTCCTCTGCCAGCAAACTGGGAGAAAGAGTGGAGAGGAGACAAGTCAGTATACAGCTCTTACCACAATAGAACAATAAAAGATAAATATTTGTGTGTAATGATTTAAAAACATGAATACGAAATTCAATAAAAGATTATATAGACACTATTGCATAGCTGCACAGTAATAAGCATCCTAGGGAAACAAAAAAATAAAATTATATCCATCCATCTATTAGGGATGCACCGATACCACTTTTTTAAGGCCGAGTACCGATACTTTTTTAATACACACGGGAAATAACTTCATAATTGTGATGTGAGAATGCGGTGATTGGGTAAAACAACAAAATTGTTTTCATGGAATTCATATCCAGACTAAAGGCAGGATCGATGACAAAAATAGATCCAAATGGCAATATGATTGGGGGACGGGGAGGAAAAATTATCTGGAGACTAGAATGAAGAGGCTAACAGCCAAAGGTTCAAAAGGAGGAGGCCAGCTCAAGTCCCTCATTCGGCCCTGTGGGATGCAAGCTATTGGAGTATATCCAAAAGGCTTCTCTCCAACACAGTTTCTTAAATTTTTGGCCTTCATCAAAATTGTCGGGTATCATTTCCATCCCAAAGACCTTCAATCCTTCCGGATTTGATTTGTGGGCTTCTGAAAAGTGTCGAGGGAGTGAATGATCACTTAAGGATTTTTCTTTTATGTTCTCTAAACCTGGTCCTTAGAGTTCTTGTTGTGCGCCCCACATATAGCTTGCCACAAGGGCAAATAATGCCATAAAATGACATAACACGACGCACAATTAATGAATTGCTTAATAAGAAAAGTTTGCCCCCCGGAATAAGAAATTTGTTTTTTCCTATGCAACAGGAAAGGACAAGCTCCACAACTATGGATATTGCATTTATAACAACCCGTTTGTCCAAACGGACCTTTACCTATGTTACTTCCCTTAGTACACTTTAGTCTGCTGGGGGCTATTAGGCTATGGAGATCTTTGGGTTTCTTATATATAACATTGGGAAGATTCAGAAGAGAATGTTTCAGCACAGGATCTTCCTTAAGTATTTGCTAATGATTTTTGAGGATTTTTGCAATCCGGAAGGCCCTATCGTTGAACTGTGTGCAGAAGCTTATCTTGAAAGAAATCACCATCAGTCCGTTCTTTTTTGGGGATAGGCACCAAGTGTTTTCTAGAAGCTTCCTCAATCAACTTGGCATCATATCCCTTATCTAGAAATTTCTTGGTTAGTGTCGCCCCCAGAGTCTCATGATCTAAGCTAGATGTACATGTTTGTCTCAATCTGCCGAACTGTCCATCAGGGACATTTGTAATTAATCTTGGGTGATGGTTGCTCTTGGCATGGAGGTAGGAATTGCCTGAAGTTTAAATGGGTCTTGGATGACCATACCTGTCTCATCCACCCCTAACTCTAAGTCTAAAAACACCAGATTCTTTTCATCAGTGACAAAAGTAAAATCAAGTTTAAAAGGATTGCCCTTACAATAGTCCACAAAGGATAAAAATTCCTTGTCTGTGCCGTCCCAAATAATAGTAATATCGTCAATATACCTGGCAAATAGAACCAATTTGGATCCGAATGGATTGTTGGACTAAATATGGAACTTTTTCCAGTACCCCATAAATAAATTAGCGTAACAGGGTGCGAAGCTGGCTCCCATGGCAGTGCCCTTTAGTTGGATGTAATAAGTGTCTAAAAACATAAAATAATTGTGTGTTAAAACAAATTCAATGGCTTTAAGGATGAAGGTAGCCTGTTCGGAGTTGAAATCACCTGATTGGGCCATGAAATAATGGACCGCTTGGAGACCAAATTGGTGTTCAATAGACGTGTATAGCGAGACCACGTCCAACGATGCCCAACGATAACCCTCCTTCCATTGGTAATTTTTCAGAATATCAAGGATACGTCCAGAAACTGACATAGAAGGGAAGCTCGGCTACCAGGGACAGCAAAAAATCACTTCCCATTCATTCATAATTGGGGACACAGTAACCATACTGTAACAATTACAGTAACCATACTGTAACAATTATTTACAATCAGCGATCACTGACTGCTTGTACCGCTCTCCTTCCTGGATCGGCGGTCACAGGAGGCTGAACGAACGGTGCGGGGAGGAGATCTTAAACTCCTGACAGCCGACTCCTCCCCCGCACCGCCGGCCAGCCTCCTGTGACAGCTTACAGCTGACACCACCCCCCACACCGTGCTCTCCTCTGTCACAGGAGGCAAGGTGGGGCAGTGCGGGAGGAGAGGTCAGCCTCCTGTAACAGCAATGACAGCTGTCTCCGCACCCCACACCGCCGCTCTCCTAGTCCGTCACACAAGGCTAGGCAGCCCGGGAGGAAAGACTCCGGCCGCTCACATCACTCTCCTCCACCGCTCATCCCCCAGTGACAGTTTCTCTCTTCCCAGCTGGGACACAAAGCAGAGCCCAGTGGGGAAGGAGAGAAAGCAGGGATGCACCGCTATTTCGGCCGAAAGATGTCATTTTGCCAAAAGTGCCGATATGTTTCGGCGCCCGAAATTTCGGTGCATCCCTACTAGTTATCCGTTTTCTTGGAGGTCAGCTATACACAAGCACAGTATTACTTGTACTGTGAAGGATGTTTATTATATTTTAAGTGTTTTACAGCAGTATTGTTCCTCAAATCACTGGGCTAGGTAGAAGGTTTGTTGCTGTACTATCATACAGTATGGTGTGCGGCAAACACATTTTGTGCAATGATTGTGACAGCGAAAAACACCCAAGTTATTTCAGCAGCCAAAGGAAGTGCTTCCAAATCAGACAGACATACTGGCAGATTAACCAGGTATGATTAAGGTGAAAACGCAAAGGCTACTTGAAAAAACAATGCAATGTTTATAGATATCACTCTAAATGGCTATTCTCTGAATAGTATTTACATGACTTGCACACCAGACGTCTCACAACCTCCTCATCTTTGAAGGCTTATACACATTACAGTGAAGAGTTGCCTTTGTGCTCATCTTTGATATCCTAACAGAAACTGAATACACTAGCTATTCATGTGATCGCAGCTTTCATTCCCTGCTGTTTATCCCACTGTCCTACTTAGAGCATCCCTCCAGTTCTGAAGCCACTTCCAATTTATCACATACTGTACTTTTTAAGAATACTGATCAGGCATAGCAAGGAAAATTCTGTTTGTATTTCTATTTTTAGTATGAGCTAAAGACCTAAAGAAAAACATATAAAAACATTTGTTTGTGACACGAAGATCTATTCATGATCAAATCCAGGTTATTAGATCCTGCCCTTACTATACTTCCACAAGTCTTACATGCATCAGAAAGACAATACAAAGCACCTTCACAGCGTGCAAGAAGCACCGGTTATCACACACCAAACTTGCTGGAATGGCTGCTAATCAGCTTCCAATGAGAATATAATGTTTAACCATGTGAAGTCCACTTCTGCTCATCAAAGTTAAGATGACACTAAACTCAGGAGTTAAATCTAAAAAAAGGCATTTAAAGTGACATTAAAAAGGCAAAGATTTTTTTCCCTCCCCCCAATGTTAATGTTAGCACTTACCTTAAATTATGTCTCTTTTTCCGATCTTCCTCTTCTTTCCTGATGTTTTCAGCCTTGTCTCTAGCGGTACGGCGGCTCTCCGATCCAGCGCCGACTCCTCTATCCCCTCCGATCCAGGGGTGTCTGCATGCGGGTGCACGCGTCCAGACTTACCTTGCGTCCCTCATCGCATCACTGCCGGAAATAAGAACTGCGCATGCGCGCGCCCCAAGATCCTTTGCGGCAGCTCGAGAAATTTCTTATTTTCGGACGGGACCGCGCACGGAACACATGGTAAGTTTAAAGTGCTGTTTGAGCGTTTGTTTTTTTATTTTTTGCATATATCTGCTTGCTAGCAGTAGATATATGCAAAAAAACGGGAAGGGTTTAAATATCCTTTAAGTACTTTAACTGTTAACAAAAATGTATCTTATTTGTGTATCACTCAGCTGTAGACACTCAAATCATCTCTGAATTGGTGCGGACACTGTTCTGCCTTCTGGAGGGTGGCTACTTTTGTTGTGTGTGTGTGTTGTAAAGTAGCCACTGCTCCAAGCTCACTCCTGTGATGGATTATAATCTCATGTTTACCAATTTGTATTGCGATTGTAGTCCATGACAGGGGTGAGCTGGAGAAGTAGCCACCCTCCAGAAGGAAGGACCGTATCGGCACCAATTCAGAGATGCTTTGAGGATCTACAGCCTAGTGATACACAAATGAGATACATTCTTGTTATGTACTTGAATGTATTTTTAAGATTTAACTCATGAGTTTAGTGTTACTTTAAAGCAAAATTTAGAACAGCAAGGAAAAACAAAAAATAGAATCCACAACAAGTTTGGAGACAGGATTCATTGCACAGCTTTCTTGGAAAGACATTTGACAATCTGTGGTCAGTCCTAAATGCTTGGAGTGCTTAAAGCAGGATGAGGATACAAAAACGAAGAAAGCCACTCACCTTTTATTAACTGGTTTCTCATCTTTTTCATATGGCTTCACAAACCATTTTCCAATCCGCACAAAATTACGGTTATTTAAACATCTCTCCAGCAAATTGTGGATGGCCTTGAATAGCAGAGTGCGACAGTCATAGGAAAGACCATTTTCCCAAATCCCATCTTCCTCCACTGTTTAAAAGAAAAACATTAATGCAGTTAATCTTAAAGTCTTTAAGCGTCCCAGAATATAATAGAATAACACATTTTCAAAGAGGTATGAATCTGGAAAGAAGTGATCAGATTCAAAAAGAAATCATTTCAGATGTTAGGTCAGTAGCATTTTCTTTAAGGGTCCATTCACACCAACTGCTGCGCAAAGTGCACAGCACTGATGCCCTGACCAACACATTGCACTGTGCACTTTTTAGAATATTATTGAATTGACTAAAGTGACATTTCATTCAGTTCTAGGGGCGCAGTGGAGTGTGAGGCAGTTGTTACACGTCGCATTCCGCTGCACTGAACAAAAAAGAAAAAAAAGAAAAAAAAAAAAAAAAAGAAAGAAAGGCGGAATTTTGTTCACCGCACCCCAAAAAAAAAAAAAAAAAAAAAAAAAAAAAAAAAAGTAAGGAATGCTGTACTTTGTTCAGCGCACACCTCTGGCGTCCCACCGCAACAGGTGAAGTGAATGGTGTCGTTTCCAGCACGGCCCCTACACACATAGTATGAATGGGCCCATAAGGGCAGCATAGCCTAAAATTAAAGTCTGCAAAAAGACACAAGGAGGCAACCACTGCCAATTGCATGGCTATCCAGGAACAATGGGAAGGGGGGAATGTATCAAAACCAAATTAGTGTCTATCCGAAGTTTCAAAAATGAAAGCATCCAATTGGTTACTATGTACAACAGCTCCAGATTCTGTCTGCTCCAGTTTTGATAAATTCCGCTCAAGGTTTTAAAACCTTTTCATATTGAATGGGATTTGCTAAATCCAAAAGTGATTTTTTATGGGTTTTTTTTTTTACGTACACAGCGGTTACTTGACCCCAGTGAGCTGGTGCCAGAAAGCACCCACTGCATAGGAACCGGGTCCATGGCAGACAGTTCTGGTGTTTTGCCCGAGTCCTCCGTCTCTAGCACAGCAAAAGGCATGACTGGGGGAACCAACCAACATTCAGTGTTGGTTGATGAGCAGATTTATGCAATACATTTTGTATTTTAATTATGTGTTATTCTCGCCATTTTACATTAGGTAGCACTTGATATCACCTGGGAGAAAATGGACAGTAGAGCAATAAAATCACACACACGCACGTTTTAGGCAGGTGAAAAAATGCTGTAAAGTAAGAATGCTTTCAGAGATAAAAGGGTTAGTTTATTTCCCTCAATCAACAAAAGGAGAACGTTAAGAGAAATCAATCAAATCAATATTTGGTCTGATCGCCCTTTGCCTTCAAAACAGCATCAATTCTTCTAGGTTCTAGGTACTTGCACACAGTTTTTGAAGGAACTTTGCAGGTAGCTTGTTCCAAACATCTCGGAGAACTAACCACAGATATTCTGTGGATGTAAACTGCCTCAAATCCTTTCCTGCACCCCAGTTCCTATGTTTTCGTGCATAGGCGAGTCGCTTAGCCTTGTTTCCATGTTGGAGGTATGGCTTTTTGGCCTCAAAGCCACAGAAAAAAATGGCAGCAGATGCTCGAGGGTCTCAAATTGAAATATTAAGGCTGTAGCAGAAGGCAGTTTGTTGGCCAAAGGGCTGGAGAACAGTACAATAATAAAGTTTGCAGCAACAGTGAAGCATGGTGGAGGTTCCTTGGAAGTCTGGGGATAACATTTCTGCAAATGGAGTTGTAGACTTGGTCAGGAACAATGGAGTACTCAATGCTGAGAAATACAAGCAGATATTTACAGATGGAGGCATGTGATTGGCCCCAAATTTATTCTGCAGCGGGACAACGGTCCCAAACAAACATACAGCCAAACATAGAACCATAAAGAAGAACAAGGAGTCCTGGAAGTGATGGTTTGGCCCCCACAGAGCACTGATCTCATCATGGAGTCTCTCTAGGATTACATGGAGATGTTCGGAACAACTTACCTGCAGAGTTCCTTCAAAAACTGTGATCAAGTGTACCTAGAAGTACCTGTTTTGAAGGCAAAAGAGCAGTCACACCAAATATTGATTTGAATTTCTCTTCATTAACTTTCTCTTTTGTTAATTGAAAAAAATAAAAAACTATTTACACTTATTTCTGAAAGCAATCTTATTTGACAGCATTTCTTCACAGCTGCCTAAAACTTTTGCACAGCACTGTATATCTATATCTAAAATCCTAGATTAGGCTTCTCTCTGCTCAAAGGATGACAGGCGCTGTACATTTCAAGTAAACCTATAAATACATTGTCAACAAACAGAAGACCAAGTAGCAGAGAATACAGTCATAAAAGATGAGCTGAAGCTATACCAATAGGATGAACCAGCAGCATATAACACCTTTCTGAACGTGTCCATTGTGTTCCTTACATAGCCGCACTTCACAAGCTGTGGTGAGAACACTGTATGCAGACAAAGTCTGCCACATGTGTCACCAACTCCCTTCATAACATATAAAATGTATACACAGCCAGATAATCCTAGGAGGGAGCGGTACAATTACATAGCATTCACCTTTTATTTACAAATTGGGTCCAAGAGGAAAATGTAACAATCTTATAATAAGAAAAATGGTTTCACCTCAGTATTGTAAGTCCTTATAACAAATGTCTGAAGGCACAAAGACTAAACCCAAAAACAGAAAAGGTAGTTTTTCTGCAGCTTCTTTTCTTTTTTCACTGAACGTTGCTGCCAACGTTCACTGAACGGGGGGGGGAGGGGGTGTCTGTACTCCACAGAGAGACCTGGGAAACCATGAGAACTCATAAATCCCAGCAGAGAGCAGAGGAAGCTATGAGCTACCACTAGAGTTTTGGTGAAATAAACATTATTTTGACATCAAAACAGATAAACATAAAATTCTCTCAAAAGGTGGATTTAACCCTTCGCGTCCACAGGCGTACATACTAGATCAGCAGCAGCATGGCCCTATAAACAGAAAGGCGCTGGGACTCTGTTTACCTTTGTAATGCCGAATTCTTTACAACAGAGGCGATTCTGGCAGCTCAGATGCTGCCCGATCGCTTCTATGGCAAGGGAAAATGCCTGCCCCGCCCGACACCCTCACAGTGTTTCCAGGCCCTGCTGCCCCTCCTACAGGCCCGGGTCTGGCATGTTGGGTGCCGACGGGAAGCTTGGGAGAAGAGCAGGGAACGTCCGTTCACCAATCTCCTCCCCGCTCCAGGGGACCAGGAGCGATGCAGATTACATCACTTCCGGTCCCATAGCTGTCAGTGCTGGGCTCCTGAAGCCGAGCAATAAGCTATTGAAGTGTGATCTGCACTTCACATTATTTATAGTGTAAAAGGTGATACTAGTGGTCTTTTTGACCCCCAGCAACAACTTAAAGAGGACCTGTCACTGCCAAAATGATATCACATGGAGGGGGCTATATGATAGCAATTAAAAAAAAAAGTTTTAAAAATATAGAATAAAATAAATGTAAAAATAAAACAAATTTTCAAGTCCCCCGCCTCCGCAAATATTCACGCAAACACGCGTCAGGTGCGCCTGGTATGAAAACGTTGATCGCGCTGCACATGTTGGGTAGCGCCACACACACCAGAGAGAGCAATAATTCTAGGGCTAATATTTACGTGCATCTCTAAACTGATGACCTGTAGGGGCTTTTAAAGCATGTATGGACTTTTTGGTGTACTAAATGTCGCCGTTTCACGAACGCATACAATTTTTTGCATGTTGGGTATCCATTTACTCGTCATAACCTCATTTTTTTTTTTTTTTTTTTTGTGTAAAATATAAAAGATCGGCATTTTGTGTTTTGGGGCACTAAAATGAACTGAAGTTCATTTTTCACAAAATTATGGGGTTTAATAGAGTTGCGCCAATACTGTGCAACATAAAAATTTGCAACTGCTACCATTTTATTCTACAGGGTGTTGGCTTTCAGAAAATATATAATATTTAGGGGGTTTGAAGTCATTTTCAAGCCTAAAATGTGCCTTATATCAAAGCATATCCCATCTCAAACTACTGAACCATCATGTTCACAAACAATTCATCGCCACACAGCTACCTCCTCATGTATCACTTGCCCCTCCCTTTTTATTTGTGGGCCCTCCTTACCATCTTGTCTTGAATTGTATTGTAATGTCTTCCATATATTGTTAAGTGCTGCGCAAACTGTTGGCGCTATATCCTGTATAATAAGAAAGTGTTTCCAACAAACAGTGGGGGGGAGGCCTTGGCAGCAAAAGGGTTAACAGACCAAAAGGAAGTAAATAAAAGAAGTTGATTTTAGGGTTTACATTGATTTAACTGCACATGTACACAAGAAAAGAAGTTGATTTTAGGGTTTACATTGATTTAACTGCACATGTACACAAGAGCATCAAGGCACGGATCAAGCTCACTTCCCGAGTAAATCTGGTTCCTGTTCATCCAGCAAGATATTTCCCAGATTTCTGTGCATGTTTACAATCCCTGCTGCTGTAATCCTGGAGGGCCGGCTGCACCAGATCTAGCATTATTATTCAAAATGAACACCAGTGTAAGAACTGATCATCATGGATATGTTTTATACTGGCACAGTGCTGTTTCTACACATGGTGGTGATGGGGATTTATGAATTACACAAGTTTCTAAAACACTGCCTTAGCCTGTCCCTTTCTTCAAACTATTCTCCAAACCGAGCACCAAAAAAATAAAGAATATAGAATCGGTCAAGGAGACAAGTTTTTCTTTTACGTTTCCAAACTATGCAGCAGTGACAGGAACAGCATTATGTGGGGTTTGTTCTGTGACCTAATGACTTCTGCTGCACTGCTCCCACAAGTCATGTACTAAGACAATACAAGAAAACAGTAGACACTTGTTTTACCCAACTGGAACTTGGGGTTTAAGGAGCAAATTATTCTTGTTACGGCAAACCTGGTTTGGCCTAAAATGTTTGAAATGGTCACAACAGCACTGGTGAACAACCACGTTACTGGACCTGCAAGTAGCTGTGTTAAAAGGTAAAAGCCTGCTATATACTGAGGTTTGGGTCACGGGAGGAGGTTAGTATATGCCCTCACGTGACCCCTAAGGTCTCATTCACACTGCCGCGCGTATGTGCATATTGTACCATATGCAAATTAGTGGCTCCATACACAGAGCTGCGTATGGAGCCGTATATTTGCTTAGCGTAAAAATGCGTGAAAACAGAATGGAACCAAGATGCGCCCGGGCAGCGTATTTCTGCGTATTTTACGCGAATACGCGTGTATACGCACGTACAGTTCATTAAAATTTCTATTACAAATTATGCATTCTGGGAATTGAATATAGTGTGCGTATATATGCGCAATATACAATTGTGTGTGTGTGTGTAGTGTGTGTGTGTAGTGTGTGTGTGTGTGTGTGTGTGTGTGTGTGTGTGTGTGTGTGTGTGTGTGTGTGTGTGTGTGAGGCCTAAAGAGAACTAAGGGGAAAAACCACTTACCCCATAGTTCTCTTTGAATACTTTAAATCAATTCCTGTGGAATTCCATCGGAACCTATACCAAGATTGTATTAAGACTTGACTTCTGTCCAAAATTTAAGTGAATGAAAAAAGCAAACCTCTAGGTTTTAGATAATCATCAGGAAAACAATCGGGAGACACCGCAATAATAACTTGACAGAAGGTCCTTCCCCACAATATTGCCATCAAGAGAAAAGGATTTGAAATCCATAGAATTGAATAGAATAGAATCCAGACAATTTCATAGAATTGTCACCAGAATGAGGTTAAAGTAAACCTTCCAATGGGGACACCTTTTGCAGTGACAAGAGAAAACATAAAAAGTTTTAACAATTTTCTCCTTTATCCAGAACTAAAAAAAAAACAAAAAAACAAAAAAAAAAGTCTGGACTTTACTCTGCCCATAACTGACACTAAGCCCTGACCACCCCTGTGATTTAAAATAGGATTACAATAAATGGGAAACATGAATAAATATGTTTATCTTCTGTATAAGTAGGTGTAAAAGTTTCCATAAATGTCATGCAATATTGAAAAAAAAAAGCTACTTACCCACTAAAATATGGCAGCAAAATATTTTATTAGATTTAGATTGTAGATTTTCCACAAATGAATTTTTATTTTTTAAACTTTTTAATATTTGCTAGGACTCATTTAATTTTTTATTGAAATAGGGGCTTCTTAACCCCACAGAGCAGGTACCAGCCCCCCTCCTTATAGAAACAGTATTTCTAAATCGATAGCAGTTTTGGAGCTGTGCCTCCATCACCTCCATCTACTGTAACATTCCTATAGCATTGCACAGTTGTGATGCTGCGGCTGTGCTTTGTGAATGGCACAGTAGAGGGAGGGGGGAGGCACAATACCGGAACTGGGGTCTATCATAGTCAACGTTCCGATGCAGCGAAGAGACAAACGACAGCACCAGCTTTCCAGTACCAGATCAGTGGGGATCAAAAACAGCTATTTCAGTAGAAAAAAAAAAATCAATTGTGGATTAAATGAGTCATGGTGAAGATTAAACATGTAGAAAACACTGGAGATGGTACTGCAGAAAGTACGGAAGGAAACAAATGCATGTAACAGGACACCAGAACCAGTAGCAGGCATATGGTAGTGACAGAACAAGCTGCAGGCATTCCGCAATCCAGAAGCCATTTCATTTAAAGTCAGATCAAATTGCAAACATTTCAATCCCATTAGTGGAAATGTTTATTCTGATTTTATCCCTGCGCGTTTGTTTGCATTGAAATAAAAGCTGGGTTTTTAGCAGATGTTCAGTACAAAACATGACATGTTAAACTGCCAGCTCCTTTAGGTGTAAAGAACTCCGTAAAGGGTTCCATGTGCTCTACAAGCATAGCAGAAGAGGGCGATGCTAAGCAGGTGAAATTGATTGGCGAGATCATGAACCCTACATCAGTACCTAATTTCTGTAAGCTTTGGAAATTGTCCCCCCTTCACACACACACTGAGGCAGGTGAATTCCATTTGCATGGCACTACCGCCACTAGGTAGAGCATTTCCTATGCTCCTTGGCTCCATAGAGTGGCAGTAATGCCTTGCAAACATCATTTGTCTTGCTATATGCTGGGTCGGAGATTTATAAATAAGCCCCTTTAAAAGAGAACTGTGGCCAAATCTTTTTTGTTAGTATTAGAGCATTAGTTCTCTTTTGGGTCACAAGACAACATATACTAATGTCCTCCTGTGACCCAAAACTCAGCAAATACAGCTTCAGTATAACACGTCGGCTCTAACTACAGGAATGAGTATTTCACTCTTCCAAAAAACCCACAGAGCTTAGTAGGTGCCAAGTACTGCGCTTCACTTATAAACAACAAAGCTTTAGCGAAAAGCAAAATGAAACTAAAAACACAAATGTAGAGAATGTACACCAGTTTGACTTTGTAGAAAAGGGGTAACCTTGCATTCTGGCACCTACTCGCAGCACAATGAAATGGAATACTAGTCTACCTATAACAATTTGGTAGGAGGAGATCCCCCTCTGTCTTATACTTAGGGCTCACATTAAAACTTGACAGTACAGTAAGTCCCCTACTTACGAACGGGTTCTCTTGTCCCTAACTCCAATTTGTTTGTAAGGCTAAAGTTCGCCTAGGTGCCCAGCTAGATCACTGATGCTTTTACACTTGCTTCCGGACATCCTGGGCTTGAAATAAAAAGGTATGGTTGGAAATGTATCATAGCAACTGCGAGTGTTTGAACTTGCATGGGATATACTTTGCGCCAGATTTATGTTGTTCATAAATTAGGTTTAATAGACTCCAGGAAAGAAGACTTGTAACTTCAGGCAAAACGTTTAACTGTTGCTTCTTGAAGAAGTGGTCATGGGGACTGCTTAAGTAGTGATTGCTTTGCAAGGTGATGGTCCAGTTTCAGACAGCTGCAGAACAAGTGCAGATGAAAACAGGTGCAAAACGCATGCAGTTGGAAAAGTAGTGCAAGCTCCGCTCAGGTCAACACAGGCGCTCATGTTAAAAGACAGGTTTGCACATTAAAAAAAAATTAAAATATGATCTAAGAGGCTAGAACTGTAGCAAATGATTTGATAAATTCCACCACTGTACCAGAGTACTGTACAGTAAAGTACACAAAAAGCACACAACGTGACAATGTATGCCAGACATGTGAACTAACTTACATGTTCAGGCATGCGAACGCATGTTTGTATCTTTGAAAATGCGCAACTTTAATGTTTGTATGTAGGGGACTTGCTGTATATTGGAGGGGGATGGCCTTTTTTTACCTTACCATATATAAATTTGATTCTCTTTTGCAATGCTTTTCTCCAGAGCCTGCAAGAAATGTATAATGGCTAGGCACATTAAAAAAAACAAACAAGGGACCAATGTTGAATCTAAATTTTCATCCTGAACACCAGATAAACTGCATTTGTAACTGTATATCAAAGTGAAAGAGTAAACCAAAAAAAACATAAAATGTAAAGAGCCATGACTTGTTCCGTTTAGAAACGGAAAAAAAAAAAATAGGTACACACGAGATTCCCACAAACCTATAATAAACTGAAACCACTAGCAACTTGGCCTTCCACAAAAGGCTGCTCGTTTACAAAGAAAAAAATAGCTCAGATTTAGACTACATTTTATAGTTCAGTAGAAGGGAGCCACAAGTCAGAGATTAAGGAGGGAATGAAGACACAATACACACAAGAAAAACAAAGATTCTTATGTAAAGAAAAATTATTTTCTTCCTTTTTAAAATACACATTATACCATCAAAGAAAAGGAAATGGAAGATGGAAGTGTCACCCAGCACAGCAACATTTGTATTTCAATTTTTAAATCTGTGCTAGAAAAAAAACAAAGAAAAAAAAAAAACACGAATCTGATTGATGGGCCTGGATGCTACATATTACCTTTGTCTGGGGGGGGGGGGGCCCCAAAA
>NW_017306513.1:1597973-1612556 GCF_000935625.1 Nanorana parkeri
CTACATATTACCGTGGGGGGGGGGGGACCCCAAAAAAACCTTGTAAGATTTGCACTATGGTGGTAGACTACAACAAATCACCAACAATTGAAAATGCCATTTTCATTCTGCTTTTCAACATCTCCCATGCCAGTCTGTCATAAATAGTGTCCTATATAGAGCATTATAAACAGTGTTTGCATGCACGCGTCAAAACCTTCTAAGTGAGAAAATCTTCCATAGATAAAAATGTCATGAATTAGAATGATGAATTAAAAAGGTGGGTGAATGTGTTTGCAATCATGAAAGTTAAAACAAATCTAGCTTGCTGCATGGCTAGCAGACAGATCATTTAAACCCCCCCTAAGGATAGTAAAATAAAATTGGTGTGACCTTTATTTCGAATTAATGCCAACCCAGGTTTAAATATAGAGTCAGCACACAAATAAACAGATCCATCTTTCAACATCATTCTCTTACATAAAATTAGAAGTCTTTCACTGACAGGCTGCATTCAAGCTTTTAAAGGGCAAATCAGTATTGCAAATATTTGCTCAAATGAGCTTTTGCTTTCCTACAGTTAACATTCTGTAGCACCAATGAAATAAAGCAGAGGGAAAATACAAAATATTTACACTATCAAAAAGGATTAAAGGATAAGAGTACTTTCACCATTAAAACCAGAACGACAACCCCACCACCAAAAAGTAAATATATGTGACTAGCACTGAAGAAAAGGCATCTTGGTGAAAACACAGATTTTACATTGACATGCCCAACATTGTTCATTCTTGCTCTTCCACATTTTGATTACTGTGCTTATACACGTTTGCAAACACTACATGTAGTTATCATTTTCAACCACATTAGATCTGACCTACAGAACTACAGCAAGAGAAACAAGAATTAAGGGCCACGTTTACCGTTTATGCCACATTTAAAAAGGAGAACTATGAGGTGAGTGCTTTTCACTCACCTCATAGTTCTAGCCGACCTGTGACAATAAGACTGTCACAGGTCGGCTCAGTAGATCGGGAGGTGAGCGAACACATACCGGCGTTCGCTCCCCTCTCGATCCTGTCACGGCTCTCTGCCGTGACAGGGGAGGGGCTGGATTCCCCCCTCCCTGCTCCGATCTCCCAGCGCTGACTGGCGGAATGGACGGGGCAGGTACAGCTGGCTCTGCCTCTAGATAGGCAGAGCCAGCTGTCAGTCACGCAGCTGGGCGGATCCAGACAGTATTGCCAGGATCTGCTTCATGCGTCTCAGTATACAGCGAGCGGCTGCTCGCGGTATACTGCGGCGTCTCAGTATACTGAGCCTAGGGTGACGGGAGGACGCTAGTTTGTGTCCTCCCGTTACCCTAAGGAGAACTATGGGGAAAATACTTAACCCCATAGTTCTCCTTTAATGTTCCACCCATAATCAGGGTGCAACATAAAACATGGTCACATCTTGCCACCCCATCCTGCTCCCACTTAACTGAAACGCAATTTCCTGCTCCCCGCAGGCTGCTGCTAAGTTTTTTTTCTTTAAAGCTGGTGCGGCTGTACAAGGCTCCGTCTAGTAAAATGGTTATAGTTTTCTTTTTGCGACTGGATTCACAGCTTTGTGTTACTGTATGCCTTTTCCATAGATCCCGTGGAAATAGCACAACATGTAGTGTGAATGAGCATGAATACCAACAGATACATTCTCAGTTGGTCACATTTGTGATTTGTGTTAATGGCACTAAGGACGATGGGACAGAAAGTCCTGCTGCAGGCAGTCATGTGACTTTTTGTCGTGCTTACAGTGCATGGCAATCTAACCGGACGTTCAGTTAAGTAGCACTGGGGGATAAGTAGCAAGTGAATTTTAACCAGTTGACATCCGCGGTGTTAAACCCCCTTCCCATCCAGGCCATTTTTCAGTATTCAGCGCTGCGGTACTTTGACTGACATTTATTCCGTCATGCAGCGCTGTACTGAAATGAATTTTATACCCTTTTTGGGGACACATAGAGCTTTCTTTTGGTGGTATTTATTCACCACTGGGATTTTTATTTTTGAATATAAACTTAATTTATAACTAATTCATATACACACATTTTTTTTTTTACACTTATTGTTATTACATAGGGGGATACAATCCCCCTATATAATAGCACAGGTACACTGACAGGTCCTCTTTATGGAGACATTAGGGGTCTCTAGACCCCTAATGTCACCTGGAGACCCCAAAAGAAGCTGATGAAGCACAGATTTGCTTCATCAGCTTCTTCTCTCTGGCCATAGGAGCCAGATGACTGACAGGTGAATGCGGAAGTGATGTAATACACATCACTTCTGCATTCACACTACAGAGGGAGAACAGCAAGGAGCTGATCTCCCTCCCTCCTTCTCCTGACGCCCTCCCGAGCCGGTCCCGGGCCGCAGATGGGCTAGCGGATCCCGGGATTAAAGGTGAGGGGTCAAGAGGGGGGAGATGGCGGCACTCGCGATTGGGGTGGGGGGCGCTCCGAAATTCACGCCATGCAACCGATCGGCGGCTATAGAGCCGCTGATCGGTTGTATGTGAAACAGCCGTTAGTGGCTGTAGAAACAAGCGGGTCTTTCCTGCCTGTGCGCGCACACTAGGGGGCGCGCGAGCAGGAAAAAAATGGCAACCCACTGATGCGAGTCTGCCGTCCGTTTTTTCTTAACGGGCGGATGGCAAAAGGTTAAAGGAACTAATAAATGACTAGGGACATAAGTTTGCTAGATAGACCTGATACTTTACTATACATCTATATATTTAAAAAAAAGGGGGGGGGGGTATATTATTTTAAACCTAAATGATGTCCTTAAAATTTGTATACCTCCAGCCTACTATAATGTTTAAATATTTGCATCCGTAATGTATTTGTTTGTGTGTGTTATTTTAACTTTTTTTTAAATCTACAATTAAAGTTGAATTGAACTCTTAAAATGTAGATTTGCAAAGCTTTAGGGAAATCTAGAAGTGTAAATTGTGCATAAGCAATACCCTGAGGGCCTGTTCACATGATATCAGGTCCTGATCAGGTGCGGATCTGCAGACGCGGTGCTACTGATGCAGTGCGTTTTGGCCATGTTTTTGATGCGACATGCCTTATTTTTTCTGTCGTAACCTGAACGGACTGCGCACGTGAGAACTGTAGCCCATAAAACACATAGGGATACATTGGGATGCATTTTTAGTGCAGGAGCGTACGGATCAGGTCAGCACAGAAAACGGACGTCGTGTGAACAGGCCCTGAAAAGCATAACTTCTTACTTGAAAGCCTCTTGAAATGTAGCAGTGCAGTTCATGGTATATGAGGGTGCCAGAACACTCCTGTACCTGCAGCCTCAGCCGTATATGCGCAGTGTAAGATCCAAGGACTTCTAGTCTCAGGAGATTTGGTGATGTCACTACCCAAATGCTCACTTTTTCTTGCTGGAGGCTCTGATGCAAAATGCCTGCCTCTACCACGATGGTCACCTCCACACAGTACAGAACAAGACATAGTACATCAGTAATTGGGAAATGTTCAGCTGTAGTGAGACCACAGGGAATACTGGTGATTAGTACAATGCCCTGTGCATACTATTTTTTGGACACAGCTCCCAAAGTTTCATTCCTCTAATATCCTTACTTAAAAGAGAACTATGGTGTAACCTTTTTATCCCATAGTTCTCTTTAGGGTCATGGGAGGACATATACAAATGCCCTCCCGTGACACAAAGCTCAGTATATTGCGGGCTATTGCCCGCAATATACTGAGAGCGCCGAAGCCGAAACTGATCACACCAATACTGTCTGGATCCGCCCAGCTGCGTGAGTGACAGCTGGCTCTTCCTATCTAGAGGCAGAGCCAGCTGTACCCGCCGCCTCCTCCATCTGTTCCTCCAGTCAGCGCTAGAGGATCGGAGAGGGGAAGATACCTGCGGGGAGCGAGCAACGGTATGTGTTAGTTTACTTCCGATCAATAGAGTTGACATGCGACAGTATCAATGTCACATGTCAGCTCCAACTATGAGGATGAGAGTAAATCACTCACCTCATAGGAAAATCCAGAAGCACTCACTTCTACGAACCCCCTGCATTCAGAGTAGTCAAATCTTGGTGGCAGTGACCAACTAAGCATCAGAAGGGGACTTTGTCCTACTCTTTGGCCGTGCAGTGAAAGTGCAAGCATTATTTTTTTCACATCAGTGCATCACACGCTATTGCACTGCAACAAACGCTCACTGGAAGGAGTGTTGGGATGCCATTCAGTATGGCAATGCAACAGCACACCTAGCGTGCAGTGCGCTGTGTGATGGTGTGTTTAGCATGCACTGATACTGTGCCTTTAGCACAACGCTATAGTTTCAACTGGCTCTTAGACCCCCTGTCCACAGCAGAGCGGTGCATTAGTCACACAAATCCTCACGATTAACACATGGTACCACTCGACGCACCTACCATGGGTTAGCAGCGCTGGAGGTGTGTTGCCATTCAGATGAATGGCACCCCAAACACACCTTTCCCCCACAATATGACCACCTGCACTACAATGTGTGGTACCGCAATACCGTGCATTGCTTTTGAAAAAAGTAGTGCATACATGCACTACTGTAACTGCACCGCAACAGATGGTATTGTGGTACCACGTCTTGCAGCACAGTTGATCGCATTGTGGGAGAGGTCTAAAGTTCCTAGACACATGCTTTCACTTCCAGTACAGACACAAAAAAATCAAATTCATCCATATCCGCCAAAAGAATACGTAGATCTATGCAGTTATACAGCAATGAAAAACTACTGTACATGAGGCACATAAAGCTCCAACAGTTAACACACCACTGAACATAAAAAATAAAAAAAAAAGAAGAAAAAAAAAAACACATTCCACACATCATTCAAAACCAGAAACAGTTCTCTAATAATGCAAAGATTTATCAAGTCTCCTGATTGGTAGAGGTATTGCCACAGCTCATCAATTTGACTGCAAACCATCTTAATAAAGTAGAACGTTTACCCACTAAAAGGTGGGGGGCAGAAACCGTGAAAAAAAAAAAAAACTGACAATACTTTTGACACTTCCTTACACTATATAAAACTGAAAAAGAAAACAAAATTGTTCAGTCAACTTCCTCTACTTCCACTTCTTGCCTGTCGTCTGTGGCTTTAACATTTTCTAAGTCAATGACCTAAAACAAGACCACAGTTTAGAAAGTCAGAACTCCTAACATGCATCATTGTTTAAGGTTAGTAGTTCAAAGCCACTTAATGAAGAGGTCTGCATTTGTCAGCCTTAAAGAAGTATGAGGAGAGTGAATTACACTCACACCTCGGCTCTATTAAATCAGAAACTGAGCGATCACATACCGCCAATCGCTCAGTTCCCGATCTTCTCCCTGCAGAGAGTGGTGACCGTCGGTTACCACTCCCCACAGGGATTCCTCTCTGTTCCTCCAGCGCTAAGGGGAGGGGCGGGCACAACTGGCTCTGCCTCTAGAGTGTCAGAGCCAGCAATCAGGCAGCGGGGTTAGGCCATTGTTCTCTGTTAATCTTTCCCTTAGGGCCGGTTCACACAACAAAGAGTGCGTTTCAGAGCGTTCGGCCTCTGGAACGCAACCAGGCCGGCTCCATGCGTTCAGGGGCAGGAGGAGGGGTGACTGTGCATTGAAGTCAATGGCACCGCTGCCACACCCCCTACCTGCATGAACGTGTGGCATATTAGTGTCTGCATTCTAGTCCAGAGCGATCTGCAAAAATAGTGCATGCAGCATTTTTGCAGATCGCACTGGACCAGAACGCAGGCACTAATGTGCCACACATACTACATTTCAGAAAACTGTAAGATCATTCTAGTCTATCATTTCTACTGATCAACAACTAAGGCCTGGTTCACACCTAGGAGTTTTTGAGCTGTTGGAAAAGCACTTTTAAATGCTCAACACAAGAAATCCCATGATTTTCAATGGCCCTGGTTCACACCTGAGCAGAAAAACCCAGCAGGAAAAAGCCAAACGCTTGAAAAGGTACATGAACTTCTTTGGCCAGTTAAAAGCGCGTTTTTGACCCATAGACTTCAAATGGAGATGCCCAAAAACGTGCAAGAAAAAGCATGTTGCACATTTTCATGAGTGTTTTTGCGTGTTCTTCCAATGCCCACAATGGTCCATGAGCTGCCCATAAAAACACGCAAATAACCACATGCTGCTCACGCAAGTACAGGATCCTGCTTTCTTCACCCTCAGGAAAATGTATTCCTATTCGAAATCGACTTACTGAATAAGTGATCTACAGACTACATGTTGTCCCTGCGCTTATGTTATGCAGGAAAAACCATGACATCGCTCCACGAACATTTTCATAATCACAAGACAGCCATCTGCAAGGCTATGACCTCTGGGACCTTGGTCCAACCTGTCGCACAACGTTTTAGACAATTTCCTCATTTGCTGCATGCATAGTGACCATGCCCCCCCCCCCACATGGGGTGACAGACATCGATTACTGCTGAAAAAAGAAGCCCGCTGCATCTTCTCTTTACAGCCACTGGTTCCTAAAGGACTGGGATGGACAAGGGAATGTCATCTGTTTATTGTAACAATGTTTTTCAATGCATACAGGTAGGTAGCAAATGCTCAGACGGTGGTGAGTGCATATTTTATATCTTGCTATGATATTCTCTTGCAATTCTGATCATCATTTTGTGCAATCCCTACTATCCTTTTTTGTAAAATGTGCAATCCTGTTTGATGTAGGTCTTTATTTTTAGTTTTTGGGGCTTTTTTTCCCCTTTTTATCTATTTTTTTTTTCTATTAGGTTTCTTTATTCCCTTTCCCATTTCTACTATATATACACACTTTGTTTATATTTTCTATTATATTTTTTCTTTACCTCTTCTCTATAATAATTTATTTGACTTGCTATCATATTTTTCTCCTTCCTTCTGCCGCTCTCTTTAATCAGCGCCCATCTTTGTCCTTTACTGCTACTCTGGACTTTTCTCCATTTACAATATTATATTCTCATCTGTAGCTTTTTCTATTGGCCAGCGATGAGCATAGTTGCTGGACTTGGTTACGCAGCAACATCCTCATCCCCGGACTATGACGCCACTTCCGATGACGCAGGATGCCAAGGTAACGCCCCATCATCAGGTAGTGCCTGCGGCTGACAGCACTGGCTAACTGGGACTTTTAGTCCCCCATGTGAAAAAAGTACACTCGGATTCTATGGTTTGAAATATTAGGACATAAAAATTGGCTGGTCCTTAGCAGGTCTTAGAATTAGGTAAATACAACCTCAGAGGAACAACACCACATGGAATCTTTGTCCTGTTGGAACATCCAAGGACGCCCAAGCTTCAGCTTCCGCGCAGACAGCATGACGTTTTCTCTTAGGATTTCCCGATACTTCAATGAAGCCATCTTGCCTTCCACATGCTGTAGGTTTCCAGTGCCAGACGATGCAAAGCAGCCCCAGAGTATCACCGAGCCACCACCATGCTGAACTGTAGGCAGAGTGTTCTTTTCAGCATATGCTGCATTGTGCTTCTGCAAACTGAAACCCCAGTGCCTGCTACCACCAAGTCTTGCTGCAGATCTTTTGCAGCCACTGATCGCTTCCTTTGCAGCCACTGATGGTTGCATCAGTTGCAGCCACTGATCGTTTCCTTTTTCTGCCCCCAGGTAGTGGAACCACTGCTCTATTAACTTTGAACTTGCAAACTATCCTTCCAAATGTGTCTCTGGGAACAGTCAGTGCCTTCGCTATCTTCTTTTTTTGTTTGTTTCCTGTTCCTAGTTTGTGAAGGGAAATTATCTCTTCTCTTAACTTTTTTGACCATTCTTTTGACTTCAAACCATATTTCTAACATGCAGTCAAATGTGACTCAACAACCTCTAGCCAGTTCAGGTATTTCATGTGTTCTAGCTGAAGCACACCTGGTACAACTAATGAAGCCCTTGATTAGTTGCATCAGGTGCGCTTGAGACAACTGTTTTGCAGATGTGTGCTCGTGAGGGATTCTATTCAGGGGGTTGAATCATTTTCAGACTGCAGAAGTCATTAAAAGTTGCATTTGCAGTTGGATTTGGGGAAACCACTTGGAACATTCATTGTGATTACCTATTTCAATTGCATTTGTTTTGTTCATTGCAAACCGGTTAAAGTCTGTAAATTTAGTCAATAAACTTGATTTGTAAAAGTTGAGTAATTTGGTTACAAATGTATTTGCATTATGATAATGTACTTGTTGCCTTGAGAAAGTGCCTACCAAATCTTCATTATACTACTACATTCGGTTTGGAGTGCCGAGGCAGTACTTTTTGGATTGAGCGCTGGCACCGCTACTCTATACACACACACATTACATATATTATATGAACAGCTGAACCATTTATCACTAAAGGGCATTTATATTGTTGCATAGGGCCAATAACGATAAAAAAAACAGCCTTATTTAGGTGTCCTGGAATCACGAGTGTTGCTTGCAGCTGCCTGTACGAAACAATGACATCCAATAGCAAATGCTGATCCGAGAGTGTATCCATGTATACAGATACAGATGAATACACTCAGATCAGCGTTTACCTGTCAGCCTGTTATTTATTAATACAGGCACGCAACATATACAAATCCCAGTAACAGAAATCTGACCATTTTGAACAATGTAAGGCCCTCTGCGCCTGAGTGAATAAGTCCTGAAATGCAGGTCTTGAGTAGGCCTAACCAGAGATGGCATCATTCCCCTCTCTCCCCCAGTCATCACTACAACTTTATATTAGCCTAGCCTGTGATGCCACCACTCTAAAAGGTGCCCATACACCTTACGATTATCGGACGAAACTTTTCGTCCGATGATCGAACCGTCGTACGATTTTCGTACGACGGCCCCATCCTGCCCCGATTATCGCAAGGTTCAATCAGCGGTAGTTAGAAAAAAAACACCTGGACGACTTGCGGTAATTGACCGCAATTATTTTCGTTTGCGCATGCGCAGTGTTAATCGTACGACTTTTGACGGACGGAAACGCCACCAACCATGCGAACATCGTACGATCAACCAAAGTTTTCAAACATGCTTGAACGTCAAAAGTACAGTACTATCGGTCGGGCACTCTATTCACACGTTACGATTGTCGTACGAAAAGTCGATCGCATACGATAATCGTAAGGTGTATGGGCACCTTAACGTAGGTCTCACATTTTTAGCAGTTAAGTAGCAACTGATCTCCGTTTCTGACATTTGTGAATACAACTACAAACTGGACAAGCACCCGGGTCTACATGATTGTGTAATCTCTAAACCACCATGATGGCTCATGATGTAGACGCTGACCCCAGATAACTTCTGAACAAAATGAACTTTTTGTCCTACTAGAGAGAAAAAGATGATAAAGGTATTGTCAGCAGAAGTACTATGTGTGGGATGTACACATGGATTTGCCAGATACCAGTGATTTTATACAGAGAAACACTGTGTCAGGGACAGTTGTATACCAGCCAGACCTTTGAACATACTATTCAAAAAGGAACAGACCTAGCCGTTTCCAGTTTGGTACGGACAGTTAATGGGCTCTTTTTCAGAGGGCACCAAGTGTTCATACAGATGCACAGGTTGCCTTCTTACAATAGTTTAAAAACATTTACACCAGTGAGCTGTTTGAAGCTAACCTCAATGCTCTGAGGTTGATTTCACATTCAGAGCTGCGTGGCTTTTTCCAGTGTCATGCAGGCTAGCCTTAGAAACCGACTTAAATCAGATGGTTTTCTGAGGTCAAAACAGGTCACACTGGGAAACATCTCCAAATGTAATGGTAGTGCCAGAGCTGCTTAGTGGCTTATTGCCAACAGCAGCTTGGCAGGTTTAAAAGCAAGATAACCACTGCCAAACAGACGTAGAATAATTGCTCACTATTTCTCACTAACATTCACCTCTCTAAGCTTTTCATAAAAAGGAGTAAACCAATGTACAATTCCACAGCAAGTCAAGGAGTATAAACTATTAACAAGGTAACAGAAATGTATTTATCTACAGATATCAGTGGAATTAGCCTAAAAAAAAATGGCAAGACACTCATTCATTTTGGGTGTCATTAACTGTATGTGAAACTGCATACAACATGTATGAGATTTCTGCCCTAAGCCCTCATTCACACGAGTAACAGCCGGCCCATACAGATCCTGTCTGCGTCCGAGCAAGGACGTGCAGTTCGGGTGAGCGTACGACCGCGTACTCCCATAGAGAAGGACAGGCTGCTGTTTACAAGTCACACGCAGCACCTGTCCTTCCGGGGAGCTGCCCGATACGGCCGTGCACGCAGCATGGATCTGTACAGCCCGTACTGCATGGCTGTTAATAGTGTTAATGAGGGATTAAAGTCAATGCCACCATTTCCACCTGGGTTTTTATCATGTACATCCAGATCTGACCATGCATTCTGTATGCCATTTAACATGCAACAAAAAGTGTTTTGACACACGAATACCTAGTTACACTCCTGTTTTCTTGGGGGGGCGGGGGGGAGGTCCACATCTTACATATTCTGCCACAGGTACATTCTTGAATTTATCATTAAATTGAACAAAGTGAAAGAAATGCATCAAAACTGAAGTAGACAGAATCCGGAGCAGTTGCCCATAACAACCAGTCAGCTTCTCTCTTTAATTTTCAAAGAATAACTGAACTGAAGAGAAAAGCTGATTGGTTACCATGGGCAACTGCTCCAGATTCTGTCTGTTCAAGTTTTGATAAAGTCCCCTCATCGTGCTTGTATATGTATTTAGCCTCATTTTGGATGTTTCCACAGGGCACCTAGCGTGTGTTACCATGCACTGTGCGTGTTGCGTTGCCATTCATTTGAATAACAACCCAACACACGTGACCTCAGCCATGTGATGCAGAGCAACGTTATGGTACCACAATGCCTTGCCATGAAGAAATGTAGCGCACGCTGTAACGCACAGCCACCAGGAGTTGCATTGGGGTGCCATTCAAGTGAATAGTAACACGCCTAACCCATCCTATGTGCACTGTGCGATAGTGTGCATTAAACTCATGGTGTTGAGCAATTAACACAACACTAAAATGTGGCATGGTCAAGCAAGTCTAGATTGGCTTATTAAATATCCTAAACTATGAACAATCCATGCAGCACCATTCATTCAATTACTAAAAAACCTAAAGAATATGGGGATGCCACTGTCTCGCGGTAGGTAGCCACAAAAACTCACCTCAACGGAGACCTTAACCTTTGGAGCTAGCTTTTATGAAATGGTAAGGAGAAGAAAGCCATGGATGGGAAGCAAAATGTAAAACCCATTCGGAGCATGATAAAAGGTTTGGGTTAGACACAGCAAACATGCACAAAAAGGTTATCTGGTCAAAAGGAGAGCAAAGCTTTGTGGAACAAAAATCTACTACTACTTGTTATCCTGGAAACATGATCCTCATGGTGAAGCATGGTGGTGGTAGCATATTGTGGAGATGCTTTTCCAGCCACATACAGGACAAAGAGGCAGAACTTCATCATCCAGCAGAACAATGACCCTAAACACACACAGGGGAATTTATCAAAATGGAAACAGACAAAATCTGGAGAAGCTGTGCATGGCAACCAATTAGCTTCTCTTTTTCATTTTCAAATCTCAACTGACCAAACTAAAAAGAAGCCGATTGGTTGCCATGCACAGCTGCACCAGATTTTGATAACCCCCCCCAGCCAAATCTACAACATGGATAAAGCCAAGAGACTGCATGTCTGAGAATGGCTAAGTCAAAGTGCAATTCAGTCATGTTGCCTTTAAATCCTACCTTACAGGGCTTGAATTTTGGACAATTCCTGTTGGCCAAGCATCACTCGACAGAACAGTGATTGTAATCAGATCCAGTCACTGTTCAGGTATTCAGAGAGCTGCGACACCCACGACTGTCTGATTACAATAGCTGGCAGGGAAACCATTTTTCTTGTTCAGCCCCATGATCACATGTATGGGTAGCCTAAGAATTGAAAAAGGTGGTAGAGAGGTAACCCCAAAAGGCTTGTAGCTAAATGTGGTTCTACCAAGTGCTGACTAAGAGCCCATTCACATCAGGGCGGTTGCGGATCAGCACGTTTCTGCCCATTGAAAGCTGTATGGGAACCGCACTGATCAGCGTGGCAAAAATAGTGCAGGATGCAGTTTGGGCGGGGGCGGTTCCGATCGCGCTGAGTCACGCGGTCGCATGAACAATCCCCATAGCAATGCATGGGATCGTGCATGTCGGCGGATCTGCACGGTCGAATCGCCCCGGTGTGAATGGAGAATACTTATGCAGCCAACAAATTTCTACTTTATTTTTCAATTTACCTTTGTGTCACAAGAAAACAGGATTGCAGGACACAGCAGCTGTTGACCCTTGCGTAGGTCATGCTCTCTCTCCACATATTTATTTAAGGTATTTATATAGCGCCGACAATTTACACAGCGCTTTACATAGTTGCACATTCACATCAGTCCCTGCCCTCAAGGAGCTTACAAGCTAAGCATATGGCAGCAGATGTGGATCTCAGAGTTGCTGGGGCACGCAAAGAGCGTGAGTGGCACTGCGCATATGCAGGCTTTGATACAGAAAGCTCACGCGCTCGAGCGATGCTGGTGGAGAGCATCAATAGCTGCTGTACCCTGGCATTAACACGTGTCAAGGATGTCAACAATTGAATATTTGGGCCAGGCTGCATGTGGGACAAACAGCCTATTGGTATGCCATCTGCATCTAACTATATTGTACAAATCACACAGTGAATTTAAAACTACTGGGGCATCTTGTGTTCATTGACCAGTTTCTTTTAAAAGGTGAATTTAGTCTTTAAATCCATTATTAATGTAAGGTTATAACACTTGAAAATGTGAAAATATGAAAGTGGGATGAATATTTATACAAGGCAGAGTATAGCGGGAGTTATGCTTTCTAGGTGGTATCCACTGACAGCACAATTCTTTCCTCCAATAAAAGCAGGACCAGGCAATAAATCAAGTGTCTGTGGAACACTATAATCTATGCTGCCCACAGCAACCAAGTTATATCTGCCATTTTCCAGTACAGAATAAAGAGTGAGTGAAAGAAGATTGGTGCTATACACAACTTTTTCCCAGTGAAGCACCAGGCAAACAAACAAAGCTGGAATAAGATGCAAGGATAAATGATGTCAACAGCCACTTAGCCAGTTTTGACATAAAATCTTTAACATGACAGTTTCCAGTTTAAAGTATTTCCACTAATCAGGATATCCCTACAAACAGATCTGGGGGGGGAAAAAAACAGCACAAACTATTGCAGGAGCAACTAACACAATGCACTAAAAGAGTTTACCTGTCAAGTCATGATGGATTAGATCAGCAAAGTTTGGGTCATCTCCCCACCAAAATATCCAAAGCTCTCTCCGTCCAGGTCGTTGATCTCGTCGCCATACGCTTAGCACATCAGCCTTCAGACATCGACTGAAACTGCTCAATATGGGATCCTCCTCTGTCACTGGAAAGAGGATCGGAGCAGAAGTAGGACCCTGCCATACGTACTGCTTCCATTTGATCCCTGTAAGGTCAGCCTGAAAAAATGAAATGAAAAGTTTTTATTACTCTGAGCAACTATATAAAAACATCCACATACACAGAAAAATGTATTTACATGGAGGTGTAATGCCCCTTTTAGGATCGCTGCCCTTTACTTTTTATCATTTTACTTCCACCACTGCAGCTCTCATACACAGAAGCAATGTGACAGCTGGCTGGCTCAGAGCTTCGGGTGAGTATACCTTTCTTATTTTAGCATCTAGATACAAATCGAGCACTTAACCTGATCTCTTAACCCTTGCGGTGGGTAGCCCCACTGCAAGAGTTAATAAAAACATTTCCTGGAGTTCGTCTTTAAAGGAGAACTATGAGGTGAGTGCTTTTCACTCACCTCATAGTTCTAGCCGACCTGAAGGAGGACGCTAGTTTGTGTCCTCCCGTTACCCTAAGGAGAACTATGGGGAAAAACACTGACCCTATAGTTCTCCTTTAAAGGAAACATGAAGCAAGATGAACACTGACACCCTCAATGCTGATCTAAGAATACCAACTACCTCCTGTAACTGGCTTCCAGATCCTGAACACGTATGCAGATGAAGAAATCCAGAACTCCTGATAAGAGATTCTGAAAACGCTGGAACAACTGGTTCAGCATGACAACCAAGCAACTAGTATTTTTGGGCCAGATGTGCCATCATATTGTTCTTGATATAGGTATGCTTTACCATTTCCGCTTCTTCTATGATCAAGATGCATCAAACTGCAAATGTTTTATTTTTTTATCTAGACTCAATCTTAATTAGGGGTGGGCAAATTAACCAGCCAATCAAAGAATCAGGCATTTTAAAAGGAGCCAAAAGAACAAGTGCACCTAGTGGTGTTCACAAAATGATGAAAACAAGCACCTGGCTCCTGGAATCGATCAAACACTGGCAGTTACCACCAATCTGTTGCCTGTGACTTGTTTTCTCTGATTACCATCAAACTTAAAATTGCTTAAAAGGCAATACTGAAATGAAACAGATAGTAGAAATGAGCTTCTAAGAATGTAAAAAAAAAAAAAAAAA
>NW_017306513.1:1612567-1613955 GCF_000935625.1 Nanorana parkeri
AATAAAAAAGAGCTTCTAAGAAAGTTAAAAAAAAAAAAAAAAAAAACTCGTTACTACTTTACTTCTAAGGGTGAGTGGCCTAGCTGGCAGAAGCACATTCCTGAGCTATAATTACTTAAAAGGCAACAAAAAAAAAATTTCAAGGTTTAACACTGATCACTTACGAACAGCTGGAATCCAGCCTCATTGCATCTTCCCTTACAGGGACAAAGATGGGGGATGGGTGTAAACGTGTTCATTTCATTCATCACAACTAGGCTGCAAAGTGCCAGCATGCAAAAAAAAAAAAAGGGTTTGCAGAAACGTCACAAAGTACGGTTTTACAAGCTACACTGAAGCTGGAACTAGGAGGAGGCTGGCATCAAACATAATGAGGTCAGGCATGCATCTCTCTCCTGTGGCATCATAACCAGTCATGAATCTGTGAGGTTGCTAGAAACAAACTATCCCAACTATATTGTGTTTACTTTTTCAAAACTTAGAAGTAGTCCCATCTTCTCAAATCTCCAAACCGTCTGATCCACTTGTACAGTTCAGAAGTTTTTCTAAGGTTTCATGAATATTGTGCGCTGCAGGCTGCTGCTACAGAATAGCCAATTCCCCAAAAATATATACCCTTACTATATAACCTGTTTTACTGCTTCCTGTCAAGTAATTATACAAGTTATAATTTCATGATTCAAATTCATACACACATTCATTTTAGAAATTATGGAGGGGGAAAAAATACACATGTGCTAAACAAGTTTACAAAATTCTGTTACAATGTAACTGCGATAAAACTTGTAGTAAAACGGAAAAGGAAGTGGAAACAAGACGAGGGAATGTGAAAATCTGAACAGCAACAGATTATTACATGAGGGGATTATCTGAGGACAAGGGAAGCTGCAAGAGACAAAAGAAAAGGAGAACATGGAGATAAAATGACACTGCTGAGAATGAAAAGCAGTAGAGGTTGCGATGCAAAAAGAATCATGATGGGGAAAAAAAATGGCATGCATGTCAGCTGAGAAACAGAAGAACACAAAAACATTGAACATCCTAAAGTCAGGGCCAGGCCCAACATAAGAGCCATGAAAATGGCTGCTTCCTGCCTCCTCCTTCCCAGGCTCCACTCCCACACAGAGAATAGGAAGCGCTGAACACACAAGTAACCTTGGACAGACGGTGCAAAATTAAAGTCTGCCCAGGCCGGCCTCTGCACTCAATAGAAAATGCCCGTTAATGGAGCTGCCCGGCATTTACAAACATGTCACCGGGGTTCTTGGCAGGCTGCAATCAAAATGAAATATTTGGGCTGCATTATATGTATTTGGGGTTTGCAAAACAAACACGATCAATGGATACGAGGCTAATAAAGGGGGGGGGGGGAGATACACCTTAAATGC
>NW_017306513.1:1614459-1616044 GCF_000935625.1 Nanorana parkeri
GATAAACCTTAAATTCCAGATTACAGCAGCTAAACGCAGCAGCAGCCTAATGTTTTGTGCATGTGACACATTTTAAACAGGGCAAACTCCAGTCTAGTCAAAGAGGCCAGGTCATTTACAATACAGAGAACAGATCTGGTGACCAAAAACTCAATTTTAACTACATTAAATAACACACGTTTTGAGAAAGGATATATATATATATATATATTCATATACACACATACATACAAAAGCCCTATAATATATATTCACACATACAGATATCCCTCTCTATATAATACATTTCCCACACACAAACATACACACTTATTTTTCTTCAAACTTTATGTACACAGATTGCATACAGCACTTGTAGGTAAAGTAATGGCCCGGTTGGTCACCTGGTATCCTAGTCAACTCAGGACTTTTACAAGGAGTATCAGGGACAGTGCTGTTTACTCAGACCACACAGCACTGATTTGACACTCATTGCAAGTGTTATGAGTTCCACTATGTAGATCGATCTGCAATCTCCTAGCTGACACTCATGTTAGATTAACCATTTGATGTTTCCTGTAGTGATGATCCAATGAAGTGCCAGTATGTGAGATTGAAGGCGATCATCTGTACGTCTGATGTACACACACACCCACACATATTTACATGAGTCAGGCAGACATACTTATATACATAGACAGAAGCTGATCAGACACATGGGGGTTGGGGGGCAGCAGCAGCAGCAGCAAATATATACTCACCAGACAGAAGAGGTTGGAGTGGCAATCCTCCAGACTGGCCCCGTTCGGCACAAAACATGAACTCATCCTCACAGCCAGGGATCACACGCCATTATCCCACACCGAACAAGAAAGAGACACAGGAGCCGCAGCAGCTGCTCCGCGCACCCGAGCACCCCGGGCACTACACCATTGTCACCCTCGGTGCTCAGTAGCCGATGCCTGCGAATCAACTTGTACACAACTAGCAGCAGGCCTGCACGTGATCGGGGTGGCGTGGGGTAAATGTGAAGTTATATAATGTCCGTGACCGGGGCTACAGATCGGGGTGTGTATGGGGATAAATAGACTGCGCCCGGGCCGCACAGAGGGGCGCTAGCTTCACGCGATCCGGGCACCGCTGCCAGCGACAGTCCAGGCTTTAAAAGCGCCGGTATCCGGGCGGTGTCTCAGTCCTCCCTCCCCCGCCGATGGTCCCCCTGTTCAGGGCGCAAAGCATGGCGGGAACCGCCCGGGCACCGGAGCACTGAGAGGCCGCTAGGCCGGCACCTGGTGGAGGCGGCTGACACAAAGGAAGAGCGGCGAGTCCGAGGTCAGCTAGACATGGGCAGTCCCCGGGTGTTTCTCGGCTTCTTTTCTCACAGGTTCGCCATTTTCCTCTCCTCCTCCTCCCTGTGTCTCTCTCCTCCTGCGCACGCACAAACTAGTAGTCCCCTCTGCCGTCACTCGCTCTCCCGGCTCCTCTCCGCTCCCTTTCGAATCAATTCCAGCGATAGGGAGCCGATAACTAATAATAATAGGATCAATGTATGGCCAGCTTTCCCATTTGAATTTACAGATTCCTTTCTTTAATGGCGGCCGCGGTG
>NW_017306513.1:1616156-1617522 GCF_000935625.1 Nanorana parkeri
GCTGGGCTGTAGACTGGAACTAAGCGAGCGGGAGGGGGGAGGTTTGGAAAGGTAATGACAAGGGGATGCCGCTAGGGGGCGAGATTGTTGTGGAGTTCCGCGCCGCTCGCTGGTAATATAGCGCTAATACAAGTCTGCAGCGCAACCCATCCTGGGAAGTTATTTTCAGCACGCCGCAGCCAGCTAAAGATAACTTTATCCTGCCTTCATCTATGGCGTGTCCACCTGTGCTTACCAGGCCTGGCCTAGAGGGCTTTACACAAGGAAAACCATACATGTCTCTTCTCCACACAGCCCACAAGACAAGTGTCTTCATCCACAAAGTCATTCTGATTTTACAGAACCACAAGTGTAATAAATAGTATGCAAAAGAGATTCTTTTAAAGAAAGAAAAAGTGGGGTTTTGAAAGCACCAGAAAATGACAACTCCAACCAAAAAATGTAATAATTAAATTAATAAATGAAGGATAAATGTGAATATATGTCCCCCCGAGGGGACCATATTTGGCCGTTCGGGAGTATTGTAGATTCACCTTGATTGATGAATTTGCAAAAGCTGCAACGCCCACATCTAAAAGTTCCCCTAGGGGTAGCTTCACTTGCCTTAATCCCCTGATGGTGGCTGTGTACTAGCTGGTCTCGTATGGACCTTGGGCGGCGGTATACAATCTCCGGTTGGTTTCTTATATGTTTAGCGATAATAGGGTCCTGTGATAAGAGGTGCCAATGTTTTTCTAGAATCTGTTTAACTTGATTGAACTGTTTGGAATAGTGGGTAATTATTTTTACCGTTGGTGTCTTTTGTTTGGCTTGTTCTCTTCTGGATGAGTAGATTAGCTTGTCCCTCGTCTGCAGCTTGGCTCTTTTGTAAGCCTGTTTTAAGACCCGTCTACTATATCCTCTTGCGCACAGGCGATCCCTGAGCTTAGCCGCCTCTTCCTCAAAGAGGCGGTCCAAGGAGCATACCCTCCTAAGCCGTAGGTATTGGCTGTAGGGTATGCTTCTTTTAAGCGGGATCGGATGTGCGCTAGTGGCATGCAGGATGGTATTTCCTGCCAATTCTTTTCTATAGAGTCCCGTGAAAATTGAGCCTTCATCGTCGATACCATAGAATCCATTGGATCATACTTATTCATACATGTAGATACAATAAGGTACAGATTATGTACCCATGCATAATTATGCAATAGACAACATATACGACTATACGATTTAAGTTTATTATCTTACATACTGTTAAATGTACTACTCTTTGAGAGTTACAGTTTTTGAGAGTTTTGTTTAGAACTACAAAAATACCTAAGGGCTGATTTTGAAATTGGAGTCCCTCTATGCGATGTTCCCTCGCACATGGCCGGGCGTCTCC
>NW_017306513.1:1617633-1619234 GCF_000935625.1 Nanorana parkeri
GGTGGGGCTCTGTTGTCCCTAAAAGAGCATCACTCCGGGCGCTAAGCCATCCCCATTTGGGATGGCCGGCATCATCATCCTGGGAGTATACCTGCTATCTTTCTAACTACAGCGACTATTAAGCTTTATGTCTTACACTTTTACTCTTTATTTTCAGCCATTTTTTATTTATATTTTTTTATTATTTTTCATTTTCTTCTCTAAATATACTTGGCCCCCTATACGATCTGTAGGGGGAATGTAATCTCCTTTCCTACTTAGTTCTTAATAGAAACGAGACATACGCTATGGTTATTCCAAATCCTTATAAAGTGCAAGTTTTTCAGCAAACCATCGCTGACTGGCTATAAACCATTACTGATTGGCCGGGACTCCACGGACAGCGCGATGACGTCATTAATACTTCGCCGCGCTGGATGCCGTTATAGCGCCCACGTGAGCCATCGACACCAATATGCAGCCTTGAGGCGGCGTTCTCGGTAGTCGGTGGCGTGGAGGCGTCTGGCCAAGCTGTCTTTTTGTTTGTGGGAGAAAAGACGGGACGGACCTTTAACATACAGGTCAAAAACTTTTTTACTTAAGTGTAATAAATACATTGTAATGGTCTTTTATATTGCATTATTATTATACAGGATTTATATGCCGCCAACAATTTGCTCAGCGCTTTACAAAATAGGTCCTATTCACGCCATAGCGCTGCGCTAACCCACATGGTATTCATGCGTTTAGTGTATGCTAAGCGTCAGGATCTGACGCAATGGTGCACGGTAGCGCATGCTAGCATGCGCTACCGTGCGTTGCCATTCATTTGACGCCCTTCCTGGCGGCCCCACAATCACCTTTTTTTTTCCATTTGTGTCCCATTGGGGAGATTTCCCTTCACCTGATAGGGGAGATTTCCCTTCCTGTCTTCCAAAGAGAGGAAAATTGCTGGTGGTTAGCAGGGTCACCAGAACTAGTGTCCCCATTGGAAGATTTCCCATCTAGTCTTGTTCAGATGACAACCCAAAATGTAGGATTTCTTTCACTTTCAGTGATAACAATCATCAGGACTAGGACTACTCGTATCGGTATCGCCCAAATGCTCTGATACTTAGCCCTGATACCGGAACTTCCGCAAGGGAACATGGAGCTGGCTACACGGGCAATCAGGAAGCCAGGTGGTGGGTAATGATTCTTTGCCCAGCTTCCTGATTGACCTGGAAGCCGGCTCCATGCTGTTTGGCCGGCTCAATGCTGATTTCCCAAATTCTGGGTTGTCATTCAAACAAGACTAGATGGGAAATCTTCCAATAGGGGCAGGGTCATTGCAAGGATGAGGCGAGTGAGGCACTCGCTTCTGACACAGGCGCGAGAGGGGCGCAGCCAGGGCTCAGAGCGGCAGGGAGAAGAGGGGTGGCACACCCCAACCTATGTGGGTAGAGGAAGTGGGAATCGAGGAGAATTCAAGCGCTGGAGCCGGCGGGGGGAGGGGGGGGGCAGAGGAGGGAGCGATGTCACTTCAGGATGGCCGAGAGGAGAGAGAGAGCCGCTCAGCCAGGATCTGACAGCCGACGGTTCTCTCTCTCCTCACTGCTCGGCCATCCTGAAGTGACAGCTCC
>NW_017306513.1:1619518-1650237 GCF_000935625.1 Nanorana parkeri
CAGTGCTCCATTTTTCCTCGGATCCCCGCTGCCTCTGCACATACAGGTGGGGAAGAGCAGCAGGGATCAGAGGAGAAGCTGCAGGCTGTGCCATCCCTCTGTGCGTTGCCGAGCGGCTCAGAATGAAAGGTGGAGGATCGGTCAATATCTGTGATATTGACCGATCCTTTGTGTGCAGCATAAACATTGGAATTACCAATGTTTGTAAATAACTGGGGACACGTAGTACTATAAGTCCCCAGTTATTAATGAATAGGAAGTGCTTTACATCACTTCCTGTTCATTCATGAATTTCTGAATGGGTAGTACCACTAGCTACAGAGGCTTCTCCCCATTCAGAAACTGGATGATAGTAAATATTTTCTAAATGAATGGGGAGCCTCTGTGCTGAGTGCTTTCCATTCATTTGGAACAGAGGCTGCAGAAAAAGAGATTGAGGACCCTGTGTCCTCAATTTCTTTTTCTATATCAAAAGGTATATGTCAGGGGGCTGTTTAGACCTCTAATATTTCCCGGAAGCCTCCCCAACAGTAAAAAAATAAATACATGTATAAATAAATTATGAAACATGTAAAAAAACACACACACACCAATTATTAGACAAGTGAAAAGACTAAAAATTTGTTTCGGACTAAATGAACGGAAACTAAAAAAACGTTTTTATTCGTTTAGTCAAACGAAACAAATTTTTATGCTATTTTGGGTTTTGCCACTGGCGTGTTCTGCACATGCACGCTGCCATCCTGGAGGCGGGGCGCATGACATCACATGATGCCACGTGTGTGTGGTGTCGGGTGATGCCACAAGCCTGTTGGCGGGGGGCACAATTTTCTTGCCTCGGGCGCAAAAGGAGCTCTGAATGGGGACACAAGTTCTGGTGACCCTGCTGACCACCAGCTATTTTCCTATCTTTGGATGGATTTCTTCTCACTTCCTGGTGAGGCTATCAGACAGGAAATTAAGGGAAATCTCCCCAATGGGACACATATGGCAAAAAAAAAAAGACTGACAGGAGTTATACCCTCCCTTACTCTATCCAAAACTTAAAAAAAAAAGTTTTGCTTTCAGTTTCACTTTAGGTTGTGTCTACATTTCCTCTTCAGGTACCTATGGTAAATCAAGTTGTAACCATCCTAACATTCACCATTAATTTGTAGAGAGCAATCATGTCTCCTCATAAGTGCCTCTTCTCTAAGGTCCTCTAGCCCCCTAAGTAACTTGTTGCCCCTTGCTGGCCCCTTTCCAGTTCTGGAACACCCCTTCTATTAATTGGGGAACAAAACTGAACCACATACTCCAGATGAGACTGAACCAATGTCTTGTCTTTACAAGAGTAAAGAGTATTGATTTGTTAAATTATTTATTTATTATTATTACAGCTATTTATATAGTGCTGACAATTTGCGCAGCGCTTTACATAGTTGCACATTCACATCATCATCATGTATTAAATGTATGTTACCCCAAACAGTTTAGAATTGATATGTGTGTTTGCCTATTCATATACATTTAGCCAATGTAGCCTGTAACATTTATTTTGTATGTTTCTGCTAAATACCTGGTGATCATCCCTCTTCCCCTCAGTTCTTGTTTTAAACTGGCCACGCTAGTCACAGAGGCAGATCTGTGCTGGTGTGATCAGTTTGCATCCCTGGGATTGCTGCTAGGATTACAGGATGTTGTGTAGGTGGAAGTTTTGCCTGTATCTCCTGTAGTCAGCTTTGCGGCCATGCCCCCCCCCACCTGCAGCCTACTCTGGCTCAACATTGTCACTGTGGATGTAAGTGAAGGGAGACACCTACTGCAGCAGCATCGCCCAAGCCCAGCTCCTCCTTTCCTCTGATTGACGGACATTGTCACTGTGTGGATGGAGGTGAATACACTGCCCACCGGCATAATAAAAACATGCTCCTCACTATGAGGAAGAGGGAATTGAATGAGGCCATATGGTCACATGAGTGCCAAATAAAACTTTAAGGTAAATATACTTTATTTTTTTAAGTATGTTATTAAAGTCATATTCCTTGTTGTATTAAAATTAGCTTTTATTCTAGTGTATTCAAAAAAGTAACAACTACAGGTCTCCTCCCCACCCTGTGACTGGACAGTGAAAGAAGAAGCAGCAGACTGATGAGCTCATCTCTGCCACTCTGCTTTCTCCGCCTATCAGCATGTTCCATGCACTGCAGCACAACTGACATTCTCCTTGCGTCTCCTTCTAGCACCCTAAGCTCTGCTGTACAGGGGCCGAAAGAGGCAGCTACAACGTCAAATTCAGATACTTGCACTGCTTGCATTAAAAATATATTCAATTATGTATTAATGATTACAGAGCTGCATTAAAATGTGTCTTTAGACCTGCCTGGAGTTTAGCTTTAAGTCAATGTCAAAAAGTCAGTTCAAAATGCAAAAAATGCTGTTAAGAGGTTTCAGCTGTAATTTACTCAGGGTCGAATAATCTAAATACAAAGCCTGTAGGTGACGTTTCTTAAACTGCAGATCAAACTTTGGTATTGCAGAAATGTTACAAAATTCCTCCCCTGAAGTCTCATGTCTAATGCAAGTCCAGCTACGGATAAGTGCATAATTCCATCCTTTGGTGTCCTTACAAAGAATGAATTCTGCACTGGAGGTGAAGAATTTACAGCTGACGAGCAGGTAAGAGTAGTATCCCTATTTGGTTAAAGACTATTTGCCACTTTTGCCGACTCAGCTAAGTATAGTGAAGGTTTGTGACTGAAGTTCATTAGCTTTTTTGCAAAGTGGTTCTCACCTAGTGGGCACAACAATACATTTACAGGGTTAGTCACAAAAGCGTGAAGAGTTTGGAGGAGGCCGGGGAAGTGAACAATCTAGGACAACATATCTGATTTGGGAAAATTCTCCAATTTGGCTCACTTTCCAGTTCAACTTTGTTCTCCTTGATTGTTCACTTCTCCTGCCTTCTCCAAACTGTTCACTCTTTTGTGAATAGACCTGATAGTTTTGTCTGTATTCATCTAACAGTTCCCATATTGTTTAGAATAGAACTGGTAAGAAAGAGGAGCCATGATATGGTTGCACAGCTTCCACAGATATTTGCAATTGATTTTATGGCAGTCCAAGAATATGTTTCTAAATTTGCCTTCTGTGTTGCAACTCTAGAGGCTTGTCAATGGATACTGCAGTATAAAGTGGGCTATTCTCTTTTGTACCAAGTACTAGAGGATAAGGCATTCATTCCTTTGTCTTCCACACGTACATTGATGGAGAAATGAGCTGTGCTGTCCCAGGTATGTCTGTAGTGCTCTTTCTCCAACTCTTTCCTGATTATAACCCTGGTAGCTTCTGAGGGTGCCAGCCAATGGAGGCTGGGCTCTCCATAGTAGGATAAAATGAGAGATTGGCAATAGCTGGGAAGAATGTAGGTTGCCTGATAATTTGGCTTTAATGAATGTCTAATGATATGGTAAGCAATACTAAGTCAATCTCTCAGGTGGATCCACAGGATGCCATTAATAGGTAATGTGGAACTTTCTATTGATTCCAAGCTGACCAAGAGGGATGTCTCAGTGATAGCATGGTTAAGGAATATTTGCCCCACCTGGGAGCATAGAAGTATTTTTTGAAGTTAGGAATGTATTGTCCACCACTGGCTTTCAGACAGAAAATGCCAACTTGGGTACAGTGGGTATTAATTCTACCCAGAGGGATCTGGACTGGTAGGACCATCAAATTGTAGAGTATTTCAGGTAATAGAGATATGTTCACTGCATGTATTCTGTCCAGCTGCGATATATGGTAGCAGCTACAACATCTATCTTGTTCTGAGTTGTATAACCTCAAGGTAAGGAAATTTGTCTGCTAATAAGCTTAATTTGTGATGGTGATTTGCAGTCCCCAATCATGAGAGGTCCTAATTAGGTTGTGCTAGTCATTCCAATGCTAGGAAAATAGAATTGTGGGTAACAGAAGTCCTAGTCTTGTTGCCCAATTTTTATCATATGCTGAGATCAAATTAGCCAGATTTGTGGTACTTACGCATCAGCTATTTTTTGTTGACACTGATTGTTGCTTGATATAGTTGGATCATATATGTTAATTACTAAATAAGCTAAACATTTCACTTAAAGGAGAAGTAATGGGAGAGTAAAATATACTCTTCCCAATTGTTTGAGCTGAAACATGACGCTGCAGCTGTCACACGCTGGCTCTGTAACTCGAGAACTGAGCAATCACAAACTCCCGGTCTCCCTGCAAAGAGCAGAGACTGTCAGTCACCACTCACCACAAGGATTCTCCCCCCTCCTCTCTGACTGGAGGGACACAGAAGAGGAGGGGGCGGGCACAGCTGGCTTTGGCTCTAGAGAAGCAGAGCCAGTTGTCAATCAGGCAGTGGGGTGGATCACAACAATATTGTCAGGATCTTTCCTGGCTGCAGCGTGGCCCTGAGCTCCCAGTTAGTAAATTCCTGTGACCCAAAAGATAACTATAGCCAAAAAAAGGTTTGGCTATAGTTCTCTTTTAAATGACACAAAAAAATAGTAGGGCTGGATGCACTGCAGAAGCCCCTGACTACACCCACTGATTCTTTGAGTACAGCTGACACCCTTCATTTATCTCTACCTGCTCCTCCTGACCAAAACTCTGCTCCAAAGCCCACCCTGAAAGATGTTTGTTCTTTAACAGCTCCCTGGCTAGTCTTAATACACAAGTCTGCAAAATAAGAGCTGGCATTTCCTTCTTCAATCATGTGTCGGGCAATGTTCCTACAGTTCAGTATGATGTTAAAAGGACTCTCCTACAGGCCACAGATAACTTCTTTAAGACTAAAAATATTAATTCCAAGCTCAGGAGATTATAATATGAGAATCTGAAGGGTCCAATGCGAAGAAAAAGTAACATGCACCTCTTCAAGTATTAAAAAAAAAGATAAAAAATTTATGAATTTTACTTGGTATAGAAAATACAGTGATGAAAATAGCACGCCTTCCAACCCAATAAAAACAAGACAGCATTGTCCACAAAAGCTAAAAAAGGAAGCAACACCCCCTTGTCTAATTCGCTTTTGTGGACAACATCGTCCTGTTTTTATTGGGGGGGAAGGTGTGCTATTTTCTACATTGTATTATATATTCTTATTACAGTTAATAAACTTTTTCCAAAATTGTGGAAATTTGTACCTTTGTCACTTTTTCTCTTTTCATGTTATAGTGTCCCTTTGTTAAGACTTCCCTAATTTAAGGGATTGATATTTCCTAATTATCTAAATTTGCAGCTCCTGTTTCCACAATTTTGACTTATTTAGTAATGCTCACCGCATCCCTGGCCACCCTCCTGGTTATCCCCTTCACCATATGCGGGCCCACCTCCTGAACTACTGTGAAAAAGATATCCTACACAGGGCACGGAAGCTTGAAGATGTCACCTTCAATGGCTCAAAAAAAAAAAAATGTTTCCCTGATTTCACTCTATAGGTTAAGATGTCAAAAAGTGTCTTTGGAATCTCCAATACTCAATGCTATACCCTGCCAAATTGCATGTGGTGACTAATGGGGATCCCATTTTTTTTTTACTCGCCTCTGGCGACCTCTAACTGGTTGACAGATTTCTTAATCGTCCACAGGCTCCCTGCATGCTGTCACTGGTCATTTCCACTATGTGTCTTGTGGTGTTTGCCCATGTTTCCTTCCGTGCAGGATTACCCTGCCAGTAAATATCTACTATATAAGATGGTCTATACCTGACTGCCTTAGCAAGATCAGAGATTTGGAAGAAACTAGTTATCCATCATTCTTTGATTATTATTTTTTTTTTTTTTTACCTCTGATCTACCCTTTTGGTTGGGCTCTCTGACTATCAAGTTTAATGTTCAGGTGCTCACTGGCCAGAGGTGCATGTGTGGCCAACAGACAGTGCCCATTCTTTGTCTGGTTGTCTGTTTCTCTGGTGGTGCCTGGTCTTCTGTTCATCGCAGAAGTACTATCTGAACACCTTCACCTTCTGATGCAGCTTTTACACCCAGCATGTGTGCGCATATGGATTTGTGGAGCAGGCTGGATGGCTTAAGGCCCTCAGCACACAAAGGCTCTCGCAAGAGGACAGTAATCCATTATGCCAGGTGTTTGAAAGAGAGTTGCGGTGTAGTGGACTAGCAGCATATGGGCTCAGGACTCAGCACACTATATTTGAGGCTTGATGTCTGCTTGTGTCCTACAGTAGACTGTGTGCTTGAGCATTTGCTGCTTTTGCTCGGAAGCTTCACCATCACTTCTACATACTGCTGCCTCTGAGTCTGCTTATATTTGTGCTGTGTGGTGCTATTTGTTAAGTCTATGGGGTGGGTCTGTTTATTATTTTAATGCGCTGAACTGCTTTTTTTTTTTACTCTTCACTGACCGATGGAGTAAAATGGAGTTATCTCATCAGCCCTTGTATACATGTTGTTTATCATCTCCTTGGGCTTGTATGCCATACAGTTTATCTGACTGTCTGGCCAGTAATGAGTTGTCAGCATTTTAGTTTTGCACTTTACTCGCATTTACAGGGTATTGGTATCAGCAGATTGATGTGTGTGGCAGAGATTGGATGTGGTTGGATGACAACATTGTGATTGGTTTTATTTTACAGTGCAAGGTTGGTTTTGGGCAAAAGAGATTCTCAGTCATGTTTTTCAGTCTACGTTGGGTTAAAAGGATTTGGTATCGCTGCTGGTCCATTAGCCCCTTTATTTTCTTGAAATTTGGCACATTTATAATCAGGTGAAACTGCTGCTGTTTCTATGCCATAGTTATGCACTGACCAGTCTATGTGATGGTTTTTCTCTGTATTGCATTTGGTTGGCTCTAAGCCATAGGCCTGAGAATTTTCTGATTCACTCTTCAAACGCACTGATTGGCAAGGATGCCCCTCCATGCCTCTCCTGCGTGGGAATTGTTTCTTTGTATATGATTACTATTGAAAACAATTTTCTTGGTGCATAATTATTTCTTGGACATCTGTGGGCCCCTATGAACATCAGTCTGGTCTCAGCTGTGTTGTAACCGACATTCCTATACCTGTTAGAAAATCTTATTTTTTAAAACATATTTCAATATCATATCAGTAAAAGGCACAAGTCACTTTTTGTATGCTCCTGGACGATGTCTTTTATACTCATGGGATCAAATTGTCATATTCCCTTCTTACCTGTGTGACCTCTATACTTGCTAGTACACTATCTTACTTCAAAACCAATATTGACAGCAATAAACAGTATATTTACAAACATACTGTTCACTAATTCCACCTGTTCCATTTCCTTCCCCCCTGCTGTGGTCTCCTGTGTGGCCAAGACTACTTTCATCAATATGGTCAAATAGCAGCTGTGTATTCAAAACTAACTCTTGGGGAAAATGTTTGAAAATCGGTTTTAATCATAGGTCAGTACTCAGTATAAGTATTAGAACAGCAGAACAGTGCAATTATATTGCATACGTGCTCTTTTAGAAAGAGGAGGAGTAACTTTGAAATGGAAAGATATTATGTTCTTTGTAGACAAATCATTTAACAATCATAAATAAAAACAGGGTGTTTTTTTTCTTCTTTTTTTCAAATTCTTTATTTAACAAATCTACAATGTACAAACAGTGTAAACAAAATGTATAGACTTCAAAGGTAATATAGAGTACAAAGACAGCAGTATTTCAACAAACAGTAGGCCCCAAATAGGCAATACAATTACAGTGGAATTTAATTTTTTAACTATAAACGGGGATCTAAATAGGTCATCTTGTTTAACTTAAAAAGAAACAAGAGAAAACAAGGAGAAGAGAGAGAAAAGGTGGCCTGAGAAAAGAACCAATCAGAAGAAGAGGAAAAAGAAGCCACCCCGGGCCAGGAACAGAGTACCCAACACAAGAAGTGCCATATATTCAGGATAGCTAGCGAACTGATCCCAGTAAAATCAGGTATGCAAAAAAACTTCGGTCTTATCTCGCAATTCAGTAGTAAGGTTTTCCATATCTTCAATCTCGGACACCCTGGCTAAGCAGGGTATCACCGTTGGGGGGCATAGATTGCTTCCACAAACTAGGGATACAGGCTCGAGCAGCACTCAATATGTTTCTTAGAAGCCATTTCTTGTATCTCTTCCTGGACAATGGAGTTAAATTCAAAAGTACCGCTGCAGGACTATCCATCAAAGAGAAGCCCATCAGCTTTAGAGAGGACGTCCTATAGCAACAGGTCATGATCTTATAAGCAGTCTCCTGGTATCTGCTGCAGATCAATGCTTTATGAGCAAAGAACAAAATCCTGTCAATTTGGGCATCCATAAATGAAGTCTGCATGTCCCTTTCCCATTTACGGATAAAGGGTAATTCCGAAGCAGAGAGGGTATGGAGGAGCAGTCAGCTTTGGGCAACGATTGTAAGAAGTACGAGAGTTGCAAATGCCGCCGGGGGGTTATGATTAGAGACCTGGAATTCATTGGAAAGGGTAGAGGGATCCTTCCAGTGCCCAGAAAGTATAAACTGTTGGGCAACATCTAGACCAGCATCATCCATGTACGTAAAACTTTGTCAGCAAATCCAGGGACAAACCCCGGGTGACCCAAATTATGTTTTTTTTTTTAAATGTGTGTCCTGGCAACTTAGATGTGTACTCTCTATTTAAGGCAAACTTTAACATGTAGGGTGGTTCTCAGAAAAAAACATGATGAAATTGAGTAGAGGAAGACGATGATGGGTGCACTTGGGTGACTGAAAACAAGCACATGTTGTAAAGTGTTGTAACCATATGTTGTAAAGTGGGGTAGCCCCACTGCAAGGGTTAAAAAAATTGTGTCTGGAGTTCTGCTTTGAGGTGCAGTAAAATGGGACCAAAACCCATCAAGGTGGATATACTCTACCTGGACACATTTCTTCTGACAGATACATGCATGGAGCATTGTCTTATAGGGATGTACCATTACTAGTATCAGTATTGGTGCTGATACCGAGTATTTGGGCGAGTACTCATACTCGCCCAAATGCTCTGATACCTTCCCCGATACCGGAACTTATGGTCAGAGGGAGATTTCCTCTGACAAGCAGTTCTGCGCGGGAACATGAAGCTGGCTTCCAGGTCAATCAGGAAGCCGACATCAGGTCAGTCATTACCCGCCGCCAGTCTTCCTGGTTGTCCGGAAAGCCAGCTCCATGCTGTTTGGCTGGATCGATGCTGATTGGCCGTGAAGCCGGCTTTCCAGCCAATCAGCATCGAGTCGGCCAAACATCATGGAGTCAGCCTCCCGGCCAATCAGGAAGCTGGGCATTGGGTAATGACCAGCTTCCAGGCTTCCTGATTGGCTGGGAAGCTGGCTCCATGCTGATTAGCTGGGAATCCAGCTTCCCGGCCAATCAGCATCGATCCAGGCAAACAGCATGGAGCTGGCTTTCCGGACAACCAGGAAGCCTGGCGGCAGGTAATAACCCGCCTCCCTAATAATATATACTGGATATTGTATATATACTGTATATTCATTTTTGTTTAGTGTCATATGACAGTTTTTCTAAAACAAACAATAAGGCAGATAAACCAAAAGTCTTTATTATTTTTTCAAAGGCAGAGAATCAGAGACAGACAATCAATAAGAAATAACTTGGGGCTTTCGAGGTGCCAAGAACTGAATGACAATTTGTATCTATAATTACATTTTTTTTATTGCTATAAATACACATTAAAATGTTTGCAAAAGCAAAAATTGCCATTTTTGCTTTTGCAAACATTTTATTATTACTACTTTCCAGGGAAATTGCAAACATTTTAAATTACTACTTTCCAGGGAGATCAAATAGACAGGAGCCCCACTTTGTATCCAGTGTCTGAGTACAGGCTCTTCGAGTAGGATTTCAGCCATTCAGACTGTTCAAAATCACCATTTGGTTATTAAATACAAGATACCAGTGCCGATACATGAGGGTCACAGCAGTTACAGTTATGACACGGCTCCGGCGCTCCACCACTGTCCTGAAATCATTAGTCTGTATTGTTTTAGACCTGTCACATGACACTAAACAAAAGTATCAGTACTTGTATATGTGAGTACTTGCACAAGTACTTGTACTTGGTCTGAAAAAAATTGTATCAGTGCATCCCTAATATATATATATAATCACGGCTTGAACTATCTTGCTTTGCATGTAATGAGTCTATCTCATATATTAGAATAAAGGAATAATGTCACCAGCACACCAGTTTTTGTTAGTCAATGATCCATTTTAATGGCACATTGCCATCCAATACACAAGCGCTTTCGGGGCCGCAGGGGGTCCCCTTCATCAGGCTCAGAATGACACTTCAATAACAGATACATCAACCTTATATAGGCATCAAACAGTGAGGGAAAAAACAATAAACCACTCCCATACATAATGACATCACTGGATCCATTCCCGCCACAATAGATTCAAAAATTCGAAAACCACCACCAACCTTAAGCATTGCAGCTGTACCGAGGCGCAGGGAGAAAACCGGGCCGTTGGTCGGCCGTAGCGGATGGTTGCCAAGGCAATAGGACGCAATTGCGGCCTGCCAGCACCGCCCATCTCTGGTGCGCATGTCAGTAATAAGGAGCGCAGTGGAACTTCCGGCTTGCGTTCCATCGTGGTAACGCAACGGCCGGCGCATGCGCACAGTGAACAAGGGCCTGTACACTGACTTGTGTCTGTACACTGAATCCATTCAGCCTCTTTACATCTTTACATGATACAAACAGAGGTTGAGTCTGGGATGCTTAGTTTCCCCCCAAAAATGTTCATGGCGGTGGCAAGAGGACAAATGCTAAACACCATGAAAGATCAACTACTTTATGGGTCCCTGACTGTTCTACCAGGATTGAGTCGCTTGAATGCAATGTTGGTGTGACTGAGAGAGACACTGACCAGCTCTAACAGGAAGTGTCCAGTGCAAATGTAGTCTGCAGTGCTCATGCAGGTACAGGGGAGAATGGGAGGCCATACAGGGCAGCATATGGGATCCTAGCAGGAATTAAAAATGGCAAAAGCTATTCAAGACAAATAGCCAACAGTTCTTGAATATCTCCATATGTGAACCTCTGTGATCTTGGTTGAGACGTGGTTCATACAAATCAGTGGGTTCATCTATCTTTTAATTCTAGCTTTGCTTGATCTGAGCAGCAAAGTACTCTACATGATAATGTAAGTGTTATCTATTTTTTTTAACTGATGTTGAAACACAACTCTAAGCACTGTTAGCATCTGAACCAGCCACACAGCACACTTGAAACATTTCTTTTAAACCCATTTACCACACATGGGTTTAACATAAGTTTAATGGTCAACCACATGTTGAAATATTCAAGAAATTAGGATCTGTGTATGGTTGCTTCTCCTGTGTGTCATGCCTTAGCAGATTTTAACTTGAAATAAAAAAATCTTCTTTCATATTGCAATAGGAGCTTCCCCTATCTTGTTCTGTGCAGATTTTGCCATCAGTTAGCATACAAATTGTACAAGAGGTGGGCACAGACACCAAATGTTTCCAAGTGCCAGGTAATGGGTACATATTAAAGAAGAACTCTGGGCAAAACTTTCATGAATCCTTGCACTGCAAGGATTACCTGCTTGTTTTTGTCTAGGTGCTAAAAAATAAAATGTTATACTCACCTGAACTGCTGAGATGGCTCCTTGCTGAGCCGGTCTCTGAAGCCTTGGAATATTTCTCAGCTTCCTCATGTCTATACACTGTGAGGGGAATTTATCATAACTGGAGCATCCTGCTTCTGCTGGAGAAACTAGGCTGGATGTTTTCCATTTTAGGAATACATTCCACTTACTATACTTTAGATCATGTAGTATATCTAGACAAAAAAAGCCATCTGGATGTATTTCTAAATGCACAGAATATTACTGGATATTAAGTTCTTATAGGTATATTAGGCATCAGAGATTGTTGATCCAGGGAATATCCAATTGCGTTATGGGATCGGGAAGGAATTTTTTCCCCCGGTTGGAGCAAATAGAACCATGCTTTATTGGGGGGTTTTGCCTTCCTCTGGATCAACAGGGGGTAGCTGTGGGCATAGACTTCTGTTTAGACTTTTCTTCTTTCATATCTCTATAGGTTGAACTCGATGGACATGTGTCTTTTTTCAACCTGACTAACTATGCAACTATGTAAAAGTCTAATAGTTTAAAGTGTATCTAAACCCAAATACAAAATGTAATATATTGTAGTGTACTAGTCAGTAGATGTGGTGACAGCAGTCATTTGTGTCCCTTTATTTTCACCTGGTAATCCAGCAAATATTACACTTCCCATCCTTCACTCCATTGTATCTATGGAGGGAGCTATGGTGACCACCCAGGCTGAACTTCAAACATAAAAATGACACGACCAGCGCCAAATGCACAAGCAAAGGAACCCTCCTGTGGCCCACAGAGTTCATTGAAATCCGGCAAGGCCACCTCGTAACAGACAAGGGATCCTGAAGACTGCATGGAAAAGAAAACAGCGGGCGCCTGGCCTGGTACAGTAATACTTTTATTGATAAAAATAATAGTAAAACAATTTATACTCACAAGCGGAGCAAGAACAATATCACATTGGACTTGTAGTCCTCACTGGATCAACTGCTGTGCAGATGAATGAAATGTCCAGGAGCACTGCTGGACAGAGTCTCGCTACCACTATCTAAACACGTTTTCGGGGAACTTCCCCTTCTTCAGAGCTTAGTGGCTAACTCATGATATCAGTAGATGTGGTGACAGCAGTCATTTGTGTCCTTTTATTTTCACCTGGTAATCCAGCAAATATTACACTTCCCATCCTTCACTCCATTGTATCTATGGAGGGAGCTATGGTGACCACCCAGGCTGAACTTCAAACATGTCTGCCTTTGTTCATCTCAACTGTGTTTTATGCTTCCAGTTCAGCTCACAAGCAGTGACAAGGACAAAAAACAAAAACGAATATGGCCACCACATCTAAGGACTGGTGAGTTGCAATATATGTTATTTTTGTTCTTGGGTTTAGTTATACTTTAACAGAAGAAATAATGAATAGGCTCGTAAAGAGAAACAGAACTGGCAAAGTGAGGAGGATGGATGGCCAGTCCAATGATGGCAATCCTGTATTAGGTAGTTTGTCTGGTTATTTCACCCTCTTCTCGTGCTCTGTTGTTGACAGCTGAGCATGTAGTTGTATTGGCTTTATTTTGACATTTACAAATGACGGCATTTTATGGAGGTGCATATGTGTCATTAGATTACACATAACTGTGGAAACTTTCCTGCGCTGTTCTAACACCCTGTATTAAAGTGAAATGAAAGTCAAAAGGTTTTTAATCTATTTGAATCACTGATGACATCACTTACATTGGATGCTGATCCTTGATGTTTACAAGTTTTAGTTTCCTGGAGAATCAGCTGGTCCCCTGATCAGCAGACCTGATATCCTGTTTTAGGGTGTCTCCTTTCCATTGCAGGGCCCTATAGAGTCACACTTGCTAGTAAGCTGTGTGTGTCTCCACAAACACACAGGCACATCTAGGCAAGACTCTCCTCTGTTCCTATCTCCTACCTTTGCCCTTCTCTCTTCTTTTTTCTTTTGTTTTTCAATAACTTTTTTGGGGAAAATTTGAATAATTGTTTTAAAATATTTTGAATAACATTGAAAAAGTTAACTTTTTTTAAACTTTTTCAAAAAGTTTTGAATAACTTTTAGAATGTTTTTGAATAATGCTTTGAAAATGTTTCCACAACTGAAAAAGTTTTTAGATTATTTTTTTGAAAAAGTTTTTGAATACATGTTTGAAAAAGTTTTGAATAACTTTTTGAAGAAGTTTTTGAATAACTTTTTCAAGAATTTTTGAATAATTTTTTGAATAACTTTTCTGAAGAAGTTTTTGAATCACTTTTTGAAGAATTTTGAAAAACTTTCTGAAAGTTTTTGTATAACTTTTTTAAATGTTTTTGAATAACTTTTTGAAAAGATTTTGAATAACTTTTTGAAAAAAAATTGAATAACTTTTTGAAGTCGTTAATAACTTTTTGAAGACGTTTTTAATAACGTTTTGAAAGTTTTAACTTTTTGAAAAAGTTTTTAATAACTGAATGCTTTGAAAATTTTTCTATAACTGAAAACGTTTTTGGATAACTTTTTGAAGAAGTTTTTGAAGAATTTTGAGAAAACTTTTTGAGTAACTTTTTGAAAGTATTTGAAAAAATGTTTGAAAACATTTTTGAATAACTTTTTGAAGTTTTTAATAAGTTTTTGAAAAGTTTTTAATAAGTTTTTGAAAAGTTTTTAATAACTTTTTGAAAAGTTTTTAATAACTTTTTGAAAAGTTTTTGAATAACTTTTTGATTACGCTTTTGAAAAAAAATTTGAAACATTTTTTAATGACTGTTGAAGAATTTTTGAATAACTGAAAGTTTATGAATAACTTTTTAGATAAATCTTGGATAGCTTTTTTTAAAAAAAAAAATGTAATACTGAAACTTTTTATATACAAATTTAGAAAAATGAATAACTTTTTGGATACATTTTTTATATTTCTTTAGATTCATTTTTGAATAACGTTTTGAAAATTTTGACTAAATAGATAAACATTGTACTACACTAAAAAATAACTGCCGTTTTTTTAAATGATTTTTTTTCACCAATCCAACTTTCATTTTAAAATCTCATTGTAATACACTGAAAATAACTGTCACTTTTTAAAATGATAACTGTTTTTTTGGCCAATGAAGTGTCATTTTCAAATCCCATCGTGCTAGTCTGAAAATAACTGTCGCTTTTTTGAAAAAATATCTATTGTTTTTTTCAGCAATGCAACTTTAATTTTCAAATCACATTGTACTACACTAAACATAACTGTCACTTTTTAAAAAGATAACTGTTTTTTCCCCCTCATGTACTAGGGATATGCTGATCTCAAGGCTGCAACAAGACTGAAGAACAAAACAGGGACCAACCTCCCCAGATTTGGAGAAACTGTTCATCTCTGTCCATGTCCTCTGCCACTAGTCCCTCCACAGGCATTCATTTGGTTCATTGTATCTACCCAGATGGCAAGCAAAGGTTCTGCCGTGGATTCACACTGGGGTTGATTTACTAACCTTATAAACACACCACGAACATGTATACACCTCTGTAGTGTGTTCCCTCCCAGCATGATCTATGGGTGGAATCTAAACACCTTTGTAGTGTGTACACACCCAGCAGGTGTGTTGTGCAAAGCCCTGCCCTGAATTGCAAGGTGATGTTGTGTAAATTAGCTCTATGTTGTGTTGCTTGCGTTGATGAATGCAGGAATGTAAATGCATGAGCTAACCATTTTTGTCTAAACTGTGAAGCAGCATTATATATGCATCATGTGCATGATTTTTCCATATATGGCATTAGTGGAAACATGCTTATAGAGACTTTTTGGTTGATAAATACGCTTTGCTGTGTAAAAATCACACGCACCTGGTGCGTGCGTGTGTTTAGGTTAGTAAATCACCCCAACACTGTCTCGATATCACCGTTTGGACATTAAGAAAAATGATAAAATATGAAAAAGAGTGTATGGAGCCAGGGAGCATGGAAGGAAGTCCCACTTCAGGAGTGGCCTGAACACCTGTACCTTGCATCTTATTATATGCCTGAAATACTTGCTGCCAGAATGGTTGAATCTTCACACAGCCCTATCATATATACATACAAATCTCCACGATCTTGCTCACACCTCCAACATGTTTCTGAAATAGATAAATAGATGTGATGCAGCATCGCAGGGCATCTGTACCATCTGGATATTAGGTTGTAGTTACTTTTGTGGAAGTAACAAGAAATCGAGTTAGGGTATATGCCCTAGACCAGTGGTGGCGAACCTTGGCACTCCAGCTGTGCCAAAACTACAAATCCCAACATGCATCTGCCTCTGGGAGTTATGTCTGTGGCTATCAGAGCCTTGCAATGCCTCATGGGACTTGTAGTTCCAAAACAGCTGGAGTGCCAAGGTTCGCCATCACTGCCCTAGACCATTCCTCAGGTTTGAATTTTCTTCCCAAAGCACGTTGCCACTAAAACCCAAATAAAGGCCTCTCAAGAGGGCGTATAATGTTGAAATCACTCTAGGCGGTCTGTTCTTAGAAGAGCACAAGAGCTGAAAAGAAGTAAGCTGACATTTTACTACAGCTTCTCTTGACAGACACTTTAAAAAATCAGTCAGTTGGATAGCTTGAAATTTTCCTCCTGCCGAAGTTTGCGTTTGAGGTCGTAGTGTTGATAAAAGCCCCTCCATGGTAGGACAACATATATGTCTGATTTTAGGATCAGCATCCCTATCTAAATTAAGGAATCTTCTAGCAGACATACATGGAGGGAACCGTGGGTTAGAAAAGATAGGTGTAAGCTGACCTGGTCTAGCTGATAGCTGTGAGATATAGAAAGAAGGACAGTGGTGGTCAATAAGCAGGGTTAATCTATAGCTGTCAGGAACTGAGGCTGCCTGGCCTTGGGTCACCCATGCACTGGTTGATGAAGAGTCCGTGCCAATAACCGGCCACATTTGTTACCAAATTCATACTGGTATCTGCAAAGTCTATCTCTAGCTAATAAAGATTTCTGTTCTACCATGGACCTGATCTGAAGTCTAATAGAGGACAGTTCCACTAGTGTTTTATCAGTAGGGAAAGTTTTATGGGCAGTTTCTAGGTCATTAAGTTTATTAAATAATACCGTTGTTTCTTTAAGTGGGAACTTTGCTGAATCGCTGTTCCCCTGAGGACACATTTAAGCATTTCCCATTGTATGGGGAGAAGAGTCGAATCAAATGCATGATCCTTCAGAAAATGATGTATAGTACATGGCTACTTTACCTTGAGGGTCCCTCAGAATGTTATCGATAACTTATCGTTAAGTCGCCATGTGTCTGTTCAGGAGCTGGAAAATCCCAATGAAAAAGATAAACAAACAGGTGCATGATCAGACCATAAGAAGTTACCTATTTGGACTTCTGGTAGGGAGTCCAATAAAGCATGTTGGACCCAAATATGGTCTATCCGACTATATGTATTGTGTACTGCCAAAAATAAGCTGTAGTCCATACTCTGTGGGTTTATTATCCTCCAGAAATCTACCACTTTCATTTCCCACATCTTAGACTTTAGTTTTTAAAAATAACAGTAATCATCAGTTTTTTAAATGATCTATATAGCTTTTTTTTTAGTAATGCAACTTTAATTTTCAAATCACATTGTACTACACTAAATATAACTGTCACTTTTTAAAAAGATAACTATGGATTTTTTCAGCAATGCAAGTGTCATTTTTAAATCTCATTGTGCTAGACTGAAAAAAAACTGTCACTTTTTGAAAAGATAATTGTATATCAAAATATATATACGGAGGGTACCAAAAAATATATATACACCATTTTCTTTGATTGCCCTGCCTGTTGCATGGTGATGCTAGCATTCATTTGATTAACGCTACCTATTGAGCGAACGTCATACTATACATTACTACCGTAATTCAATTCAACTTTGAAAAGTAATACATAGATAACATCTCTTAAAATGTGTATACATTCTTTTGGCACCCCCTGTATATATCATATATTGATCATATAATTTCGATATCATCAAATCTCCAAGTAACCAGTGCCACATTCCATTCTTCTAGAGATACAACTGTGCTTTTAGTTACCTGCAACAAAACGGAAAATTGTATACTTACCTTCCGTAATTTTCCTTTCCTGGTGCATCGATTGGCAGCACACAATGGGTTAAGGTCCGCCCCCTATTAACCCACAGGACACGTGATAAATTAAGGCTCCTCCAAGCCACACATTCTAGTAAAGAGTCCGAGCCATGGCAGGGAGGGAAAAAAGTGGTGTGCTGCCATCGAAGCACCAAGAAAGGAAAATTACAGAAGGGAAGTATACAATTTTCCGTTTTCCTGGAGCATCTAGGCAGCACACCATGGGATTTAGAGATCACACAGGGAGGGTAATGCCAAAATAATTTATTAAAGGTTACTGCAACCAGAAACAAGTATGCTCCTCCCAAAGTCAACAGTGCTAAGGAGAGCCGGGTCCACCCTATAGTGACTCATAAAAGTATTCCGCGATGACCAGGAAGCGGTCCTGCAGATCTTTTCGGCCGAGACTTTTGAGTACGCTGCCTAGGAAGCTGCCATGCCTCTCGTGGAATGAGCCCTTATCTCCACAGGAGGTTGAAGTCCTTTAATCGAGTAAGTCTTTCGGATGAGCTTCACCACCCAGGCCACGATGGTACGCACAGATGCTGAGTTACCCTTTTTGCTTCCCCAAGGAAGGACGAGGATCCACCTTGGGGTCCTCGTCCTGCGTTACCCTTTTTGCTTCCCCAAGGAAGGACGAGGATCCACCTTGTGATCCCCGTCCACGTCGAGGGTGTGTCCACGTCGAGCGCATTAGGCTCGCCTGCTTCATCTGTAAACACTGGCATAACAATGTCTTGATTTAGATGGAATGAGGAGGTAACCTTCGGAAGGAAGGATGGATGCATCCGTAGCACCACCCTGTCCGTAAAAAAACGTGCAGAATGGTTCCGAGGCCGCCAGAGCGTGTAACTCGGAGACCCGTTTAGTGGACGTAATAGCCAGTAGAAAAGTGGTCTTGAGGGTGATGTCCCAGAGCGAAGCCGTGGAATGTGGATAGAAGGGAGTATGCTGCAGAACGCCAAGCACAAGAGATAGATCCCATTTGGAAATAATTACCTCACTGGAGGATGGAGCTTCAGACACCCCTTCAGGAAACGCATAATCAATGGATCCAAGGCCCACCTGAATCCTGACAGCGCTGAGATGGCCGAAACCTGAACCCGAAGAGAATTCCAGCTGAGGCCTCTCTCTAGGCCGGTCTGAAGGAAATCAAGGACATGATTCACAGTAGGGGCACCGACCATCGCTGCCTCAGTGAACTTGTCCCACACTCTCTGGTAAGTAGCGTTAGTCAAGTGTTTTCGTACCTTCAGTAGTGTGGAAATCACCGCTTGGGAGCATCCCAGATCCAAGAACCGATCCCGCTCAACCTCCAAGCCATTAGATGGAGTGCCTCTGGAGCTGGGTGCATGAAGGGGCCCTGGAGTAGGAGATTGCTGTGACCGGGTAGCGGAAGCGGGGGTTCCACGCTCAACTTCAGCAGTGGAGGGAACCACGGCCTCCTGGGCCATTACGGCAAGATGGCAAGGATCACCCCTGGAAATGCAGCCACTCGCTGCAGAAACCTCGGTATGAGACGATAGGGCGGAAAGGTGTACCCCAGAGTGAAGGACCATGGGCAGGTCAGAGCATCCGTTGCCACTGCCTGGCTACATGGAAAGCGTGTTACAAATAGAGTGGTCTTGTTGTTGTAGGGAGTCGCAAACAAGTCGATCTGAGGTAAGCCACAATGATCTGTCACCATGCTGAAGATATCCCGGTTCAACTCCCACTCGTGTGGATCCACAGTTGAACGGCTCAGAAGGTCGGCAAGGTGGTTCTGACTGCCGGGAAGGTAAATCACTGAGAGATGCCACAGGTGAATCTGAGCCCAATGCATGATCGGCTCGAGCTCCTGCAGCATAGAGCGACTGCGTATCACAGTCCTACGGCGAGGACAGAAAAAAAGAATGAGGGTGGCTTGGAGGAGCCTTAATTTATCACGTGTCCTGTGGGTTAAGAGGGCGGACCTTAACTCATGGTGTGCTACCAAGATGCCTCAGGAACATATTTTTATCTATAATTGTCAGAGATGAAGTTACAACATGACACAAGGCATATAAGTGACACGTTTTTATGTCTCAAGTTCTGTTTACCTACAACAAAAGCCGCCAAGATCAACGAAGGATAAATGGTTTTGTGAACACATGTACGTCAGAAAAAGAGTTTATATATTTCATATTGTTAGAAATATGAATTTGTAACCTTAGAAACACAAATACTGTATACCGAATTACTGATTTTGTATAGAATTATTGAAAATGTTTGAGTGTACAGAGATTTCTGTTAAAGTGAACCTGGCATAGCTTAAAAGTACATAACCCTTTAAAGGGAGTGTATATTGATGATGTACATACTGTTTCTATAGCATAGCTAAAAAAGACAATTAAAAAACATATGTTTTCTTTTTTGTAGTCAGGTCATGAAATATTACATATAAATATTATGTATTCCAATTACAGCCAGCAAGTGGAGCTTTTGGCTCTATTTCATGTTTTCTAGGTTACTCGTACCTCCTGATGTAAAAAGAGTTCAGTACCTTAACCTCTTGCCGTCCGCCCGTAGTAAAAAAACGGACGGACGGCACTGCAGCATCTGCGGGTTGCCGTCTCCAGACGGCAATTTTTTTCTGCTCGCGCGCGCCCCCTAGCGGGCACGCACGGGCAGAAAAGACCCGCTAAATGCACACACCCGTTACCGGGTGTTTCACATATAGGCGATCGGCGGGTCCATAGCCCGCAACACCGCGGATGTCAACTGGTTAAGCTGTTATTTACATGTAACAGTGAATGAGTCAGAGTAGTGACTCGTTCCCTTTATCTTGCTCCCTTCATAAGGTAAAATTACAGCTGTATGAAATGACATAATGTCTACTGTTCTCTCACTTTAAAACAAAAACAAAGCTCATAGTGCTCTGGGAATTCAATCTCAAGAGTGCACCCTGGATTAAATGTTTAGACATGTCAGAGAAAAATTATCTATGCTTGTGTGTATATGTATGCGTTTGTTTCTGTATTTAAATAAATAAATGTATTTATTTATTTAAGACATCAGTTTGAGAAATCATACACTCCTCCTTCCAGTGTGTCATTAGGCCAACAAATACCATGTTTTATTCCCCAAAGTGTGCTTCATATGCATTTTCAAATGTATGTCACAAAAGCCCCTCTTTATACCCTAAATGTTTATTGTGTTACCAGCTCTGTTGTCTCTTACATTCAAGGTGTTAGGCTTCATTTGTTGTCTGACTGAAGGTGTAAGCAGGCATTTGTGGCCCCATAGACTTGAATAGTTGCACCTGTAAATGTGTGACACACAAGTTGACACTTTTTTTGCATGTTTTTGAGCCTGAATGAACTGTCCTTCTCCGCAAGAACTGCTTTCCTTTCCTTATCCAGCACTGGAAACAAACATGGAGGATTCTGTGGTTTGTAACAAACAAATCACCATGCTGATTCTTGTGCTGACTCCCCACCACGAGAATGTTATAGGTGTAGGTATTAAGCACATTTCTAATGCTTCACATCCAATGAAAAAACAACTGCACTCAGTAAGTCTTCACCAAATATAAAAATGTTATTCCTTAATCACAGACAGTGTCATATCCGTCTCTCCATTATGGTTGTTTTTATTGGATGGAGGATTCTGTGCATGTATTCCTAGCTGTGGAGGCCTTTATTCATATGGTTAGAGATCACTGTAGCCTGTATGATGCTAGGGATGCCTACTACAAGAGCAGAATCAGGAGGCAGATGCCCTGGGGTTATACAGTATTTGCAGAAAGGTTTTCCAGGATTGAGAGACCCTGCTACACAGAGAGACAGCCAAGGTAAAGCCTCTATGTACCTGCAACACTCATTGGGGGCATTTATCAAAACTGGAGCAGATTTGCATTGCAATCAATCAGCTTCTCTGTCTCATTTTCAAGTCCTACCTGAGCAAACTGAAGAAAGATGCTGATTGGTTGCCTTGGGAACTGCTCCAGATTCTGTCTGCTCCAGTTTTAATAAAGTCCCCCTATCATTACTTCAAAAAAGCCATGCAGTTACATGTGAACCCTTTGTGAACTTTGTTTATAAAATGTTGCTAAAAGTCAGCTTTGTACTATGCAAAGCTGCCTAGACTTGTGTATACCAAAGCTAGTTATTAACGCTAGATGTCACAGGTATACTGCTTTTAATTGGCAAAAACAAAAACGCCTCAGCTTGATAGCCATGTAAAAAAAGAAAGATTAAAAAGCCCCTGAAATACCCTCTGCTCAGTGTGATCGCAGGCTCACAGATGTAACTAATTACACTGTAACCAAATAGTAGCTATCAGGGATAACTGCAGCAAGCTGTAACAATGATCTTCCCCATAAATATACAAGGTGTACATGGGCCCTTCTACTTGATTATCGGCCACTGTTCCTGCGTCATTGGTCAAAGGGGATTTTATAATGCTTTGCCTTTGTGCTATTCCACTACTAGAAATGGAACAGAAATCAGTAAAAGAACTCTCTTTTATTGCATCGTTTCTGCTCATATGCAGATGGATGTCATGTAAAGGTCATGAAGTGGCTCCTGGTGTTCTGTAAAAGACCTCGGTGAACAGTGAACGGTGTTTGTATTTATATTTGGAGTCTTTTTGCAAAGCTGTGCCAACCCCTTCACAGCTTTTATGGTACATTTTGAACCATTTAAACAATGATTGCTCAGTCACAGAAATACAAATCCTTTTTCAGAGAAATTTCTGGACATACAGTATATGATTATATATTCCAACAGGAGTACTGGAAGAGTGGAGAATGGTGTATATATCTCTGCTAGATCCTCATATGGAAGCTTTGAATCAGACTGACCTGACCCCTAATGTAATGGGGGAATATACACTGACCCCTAATGTAATGGGGGAATATACACTGACCACTAATGTAGTGGGGGAATATACACTGACCACTTATGTAATGGGGGAATATACACTGACCACTAATGTAATGCGGGAATACACACTGACCACTAATGTAGTGGGGGAATATACACTGACCACTTATGTAATGGGGGAATATACACTGACCACTAATGTAATGCGGGAATACACACTGACCACTAATGTAGTGGGGGAATATACACTGACCACTTATGTAATGGGGGAATATACACTGACCACTAATGTAATGGGGGAATATACACTGACCACTAATGTAATGGGGGAATATACACTGACCACTAATGTAATGGGGGAATACACACTGACCACTAATGTAGTGGGGGAATATACACTGACCACTTATGTAATGGGGGAATATACACTGACCACTAATTTAATGGGGGAATATACACTGACCACTAATGTAATGGGGGAATACACACTGACCACTAATGTAATGGGGGAATATACACTGACCACTAATGTAATGGGGGAATATACACTGACCACTAATGTAATGGGGGAATACACACTGACCACTAATGTAGTGGGGGAATATACACTGACCACTTATGTAATGGGGGAATATACACTGACCACTAATGTAATGCGGGAATACACACTGACCACTAATGTAGTGGGGGAATATACACTGACCACTTATGTAATGGGGGAATACACACTGACCACTAATGTAGTGGGGGAATATACACTGACCACTAATGTAATGCGGGAATACACACTGACCACTAATGTAGTGGGGGAATATACACTGACCACTTATGTAATGGGGGAATACACACTGACCACTAATGTGAATAAGTAATTTAAACTGCCTACAATTAACCGTGAAATTCAGGAGCTGACATTGCTGATTTTAACATTGTAGGGCTATAAGTTTGATCCTTGCGTCACTATTTTGGTAAGTCATTGACCTGGAACATGCACTTAATATACCTTTGATTGTTTCAGGTCAGTAACGCACTAGGCGGTAAAGCAAGGATGAGGATGACAGTCATGGAACGTGTACTATCCAAACAAGTCACCAGTGGCAGCCCCCACACACCAATCCTGACAAAACATTTTAACTGCCTCCGGGCCGGCCGTAGTAAAAAAAACGGCCGGCCCGGAGCTCTCTAGATCTGAGCGGGCATCTTTAGACGTCCGCTCAGACACGCCCCCTCGCATGCCAGCGGGAAATGACCGCAATTTAAAAACAGGCAGCGGTGCCTGTTAACATACAAGCGATCCACCGGCTGTATTTTGCAACGATCGGTGCGGGCCCCTCCCTCCGCTGCCCCCCCGCCATTGTACCGCTGATCCCGGGCTCCGCTGTGCCCGGTGCGAGCCCGGGATCAGCATGGTACCTGTGTCACAGGGGATCAGAGGGAGATCATTACACGAGCTCCCTCCGGTCCCCTATCCTCTGAAATAATGCGGAAGTATTGTATAATACATCACTTCCGCATTCTTGTGTCACTCTCCAGCTTCAGAAGCTGCAAAGAAGCTGATGGAGCAGATCTGTGCTTCATCAGCTTCTTTTGGGGGGTCCTAGGTGACATTAGAGGTCTTGGAGACCCCTGATGTCTCCATAAAGAGGACCTGTCACATATTTTGCTATCACATAGGGGGGTTTTATTAGCCCCCGTATGTGATAGCGATAAAGTTTAGTGAAAAGAAAAAAAAATTTAAGTCCCCCCCCCAAAAAAATTTTAAGTTACACATAAAAAAGAATTAAAAAAAACAAAAAAAAAATGTAAAAGTCCCCACCCATACATACACGCATGCAAACATGCGTCGGGGGCGCATACGTGCAAAAAAGACGATTGCGCCCATTACGCTGCACATGTTACATATCGCCGCGAACGTCGCAGTGAGAGCAATAACTCTAGGGCCATCAATCACTGATAACACTAAACTGATGAGCGGTAAAAGCTTTTAAAGCGTCGCCTATGGCCAATTTTGGGTATGGTAGTTTTCTGCGATGTCGCAGGTGCGCGCAATTTTAAAGCTTGACATGTTTGGTGTCTATTTACCCGGCGTGACCTCATCTTTTATATTTTGCCAAAAAACTGGGTAATAATAAGTGTTTCCTAACATAATGTTAAAAAAAACGTTTTTTTTCCAAAATTTTCAGTAATTTTTCCTAATTATAGTAAAAAATAAAACCCGCAGTGGTGATTAAATACAACCAAAAGAAAGCTCTATCTGTCCCCAAAAAATTGTATAAAATTCATTTCAGTACAGCGCTGCATGACAGAATAAACGTCAGTCAAAGTATCGCAGCGCTGAATACTGAAAAATGGCCAGGCCAGGAAGGGGGTCAGTCTTTATCATGCTGATGATTCACTGATGTTAGAATTTCAATCATATTAAAACAATATTACTTCTACAAAGTTTATAAGCACAATATTTACAAGATTGTTTTTCATTTATAAGAATGGACCCATGCATATGTGTCTTCAAATGTACAGAGGGTCTGTATGATTCCCCCTTTCCCTGCTCGCGGTATACTGAGACGCCGCAGCCGGGACGGATCACGACTCTTTTGACGGGATCCGCCCAGCTGCGTGAGTGACAGCTGGCTCTGCCTATCTAGAGACAGAGCCAGCTGTACCCGCCCCCTCCCCGTCCGTTCCGCCAGTCAGCGCTGGCAGATCGGATCGGTGAGAGGGGAATGCAGCCCCTCCCCCTGTCCTGGCAGAGAGCCGTGACAGGATCGAGAGGTGAGGGAATCCGGTATGTGTTCGCTCACCTCCCGATCTACTGAGCCGACCTGTGACAGTCTCATTGTCACAGGTCGGCTTAGAACTATGAGGTGAGTGGAAATCACTCATGTCATAGTTCTCCTTTAATGAATCTACAACCAACAGTTGCAGTGTTCAGAAGCCAGATGGCCCCTAGAACACTACACCTCCTTAGGCTCGTATATACCTGTACTCTACTGCTAATGTAAAGACATTTAGAAGCAGCAGACGTAAATGATGCCACACAGCGGCCGAACAGAAATGCATTTTACTGTCTAATAGAAGACAGAAATTAAGGTGAAAAATAAATACATCTACAAGCAGATTTTGAATAGACTGTGCCACATTCAGTCTGTACTTGAAACATGCAATCTATTCCCAATGTCAATTGAGTACAATATGGTCCGAATAGGCGGAATGGAAATACATTTGTCACTAGAGCATGGTACATAGTATTGTGGCTAAGTGGTTAGAACTTATGCCTTACAGTGCTGGGTTTAAATCTCATTATAGACACAATCTGCATGCGTCTGTAAAATCTGCATGGAGTTTGTATTATTATAACTGTTGGGTTTCCTCCCAAAAAAATTTTAACCAGGCAACTGGCAACTCCTCTTACCAGCCATGTGCAAGCTTGTGCTTATTAAAATGGAAACTATACTTGTTTTTGGTCAGTTTTATTTTGAAATGTTTAACATGATTTTAGGTTTTGAAAGTGATGCTTATATTTTGTTTTTTTACTACTTATATACAATCTTTGTTTTACAAATAAATATATACTGCAGGTTGTACCCATGACTTAGGATTCACAGATCATGCTGGGTCTTCTAAAGACAGCGCACAACAGAAGATATTTGCATGTAGACTTGGGATGCATCGATACCATTTTTTCCAGACCGAAGTACAAGTACCGATACACTTCCTCAAGTACTCACCGATACCAATTATCGATACCTTTTTTTTCATGTCATGTGACAGTTTTTCTAAAACAATGCAGACTAATGATTTTAGGACAGTGGACCAGTCACAGCTGCAACCCCGGTAGTTCTGCCACTGACTCCAAGCTGTAGAGGGACTACAAATCCCAGCAATACATTATACAGCAATTCAAAATAATACCATCAGCTACAGAGGACTACAAATCTCTGCAGTCAGATAACATAGTACCATGGTTGGGATGAGAAAGAATACTCTGCATTTAGATAACATTGTACTGTGGCAGGGATGAGGAAGAATACTCTGCAGTCAGATAACATGAAACCATGGCAGGGATGAGAAGCAATGATCTGCAGATCTCAGGACATGGAGCCCCCCCCCGATCTCCGTATTACCCTCCCTGATCTCTGTCCCGCCATCTCGGGCCCCCCTCCCATCTCTACCCCATGTATTTTACCTTCCTTGGAGGGGGCTGCATGGTGCCGCTGTAAGGATGCAGCCTCCCTCCTCCTCCCCTGGTGGATCCCGGAATCAGTGCGGTATCAGTAGTCTCAGGGGGAGATATGCGGCCACCGGCGTGGTAAACAGCGCCACAAGGTCCCCTGCTAGACTGTTCCAGAATCGGCTTTTAGTATTGGGGCATTTTCACAAGTACTCGGCACCGATACTGATACTGGTATCTGTATCGGGGCATCCCCAATTTAGATGATTTCTCTCTCTGAATGGAAATTCAGAACACATCAGAGGGGTGAGGGATGGAGGTGAGTCACTGCATCAACTCATCCACTTGTCTGTGCAATCTTCGATTTTAGCTTCTGCACTCAAAAATACTTTATTCAGCAAAGCAGATGAAGAGAATTGGGAAGACGTGAAAAGCAGATCTGAGCTCCATCTGTTGATTTGAAATAGAAACATTTACTTGCAATATTTCATATTCACCTGAATATATTGTTTTTATAAATATTACTTATTTTAAATATTATTTTTTAATCTGGACTGTAATTTAAAAAAAAAGTATATATACGAAAATCATACTACAGTTATATAGTAAATCGCTGTAGGAACTATATGTTTCATTAAAATCTGAATGTATATAGCAAATTACAAACTTACCTTTTTATTTTAATTTGGAATCCTTTATCAGTTTGCAGCTTCTTTATTTACTCCTGGTCTATTCTCTCTTTAAAATACTGCTTAACATGATCAATGTGAGTAAGGGAAATGGGTAAAACATAAATCTTTGCTCACTATACACTGTCTTACATGACAGGATGGCATGCTCTACTGCTTTAAACAAACAAAACAGCCCAAAGTGATCAGTTGAAAGAAAGTGTCACTTCACAGTGCCGTATATGCAAATCCAAATGAGGCAGAAGTGTTGGCAGTCACCCAGAAGGAGACTGAAGTTTATACAAACAGTAGGAATTGTAATCAAGGTCTGTAACATCTTTACACTAGGAGTCCCTAATTGCATCTAAAGAGGTACCTGAACTAATCAGAGTGCTTAAGTCGTTGTTATTACCATGTAAATTGGGTCTCACCATATAAAATGTTTCCCAGGTTCGGTATAATTTGACCTCAGTACGAAATCAACCATTTTAAGGCTTGGGAGGGGTCAGGAAGAGAGAAAAGCAAAACAGTGGCTGATTAGATACTTATCTAGTGTGCCCAAAAAACTCCTGACTGAAGAAAGATTGCAGAAACACGTGCTTGCTAGATTGTTGCTTAGCTTTGCTCTTCTTATAAGTGGGGGGTGGAAGGTGTAACAATAGGATGTGCACATGGATCTATCCAAACACAACACACTTGATTTACATTACAATACTGCTGCATTTGCATCTCTTTACCCTGAGTATGTTGGCTAGATAACAGTTAGATTAGTTTTAGTGGCTGTTCACTACCTGGTTTTCCTGATTAGTTGTATCACTAGCAACAATATGTGAGGGTAAAAACAAGTGCCCATAGTCACCATACGTTATATTTTTTCCCCACTGTGAAAAAAACAATTGGTGACATTTTTAACCACTGACCCACTCAAAATGTCTTCAGTTTCAAAATGTTTGTGGGTTTCCTTGCATTACTGTGCATTTCTATACACCTCACCCCAACATTTCAAGGGATTCAGATCAGGGCTATGACTGGGCTAGTCCATAACACTCCATTTATTCCTTTTGAACCATTCAGATCCATATCTGGTTTAACTTTAACTTTTAGACTGATGACCTCACAATCTCATCAAGTACACTTTGATATAATGCTGAATTCATAGTTGACTCATTGACTGCAAGCTACTTAGGCATTTAATATACGCTTATGTACACATCATTACAATATTCTGAGCCAGGTCATTCTTCATAATGGAGGTGATCTGAGCAGGGTTTTGGTTTGGGGATCAAAGTCCCCAAAGATGTACTGTAAATCTGCCTATAAACTCATGGATGTAATGAATGTCTGCTATGTTATAAAATATTTTTCGGCAGATTTTTTGATATGATTGAAAGTCACCGACACTCTTCCACTGCTGGTCAGTGACGTTTTTTCCTGAATTCATAAAGCAAAAGCAATAGAACATATTTCATGGACTGCAGTCATTCCTAGCATTGTGCAAAACACATCTGAGTGTTTTTTTGGATCTATGGTCAGCAGTAACAGGCAGCTTTGTACAGTATAATATTGAGACTGCTGCTGGATTACCTAGCTAGGAGACCATTCACACGAAATTGCAGTGCACCAGAGTGCATGCAGCATGTTTTGTTAGGGACGTTCACACAGGCACATTGCAATAAGGCAGCATTGCACACCTTGGTGTGTTGCAGTTCCCTTCATTTTGAATGGTGCCACAATGCACCACCAGAAATTGCTTGCATTGCACCTCAGCACATCACAATTCACTGCAACATACCACTGCTGCACTGCAAAAAAAATGCAGCACGCCCTAAATTTTGATGCTTTGTGCCTTACTGCTCATTTATTTGGAATGGCCTGGCTAACACAACATTGCAGCACAGTGAGTTCTGATGTGAATATACCCTTGGGTGGCCCATTCAAAGTTAATGGACTGTAACGCATTAAAATCTAGGTCCCGATGCATTTTTTATTGCAGCACATTGCAACACAATGCACACTATTCTGCACGTGCGTTGGATGCGAATTTAGTAAAATGCATGTTACATATACATACATGTTCCTATATTATGCACACTAAAATAGAATAGGAGTATGGACAATTGTGGTGGCCCGAACGTGACTAAACCATTGGAATAAAAGCAATTTGCAAGTTAGGGACAGGTATCAGGAATCTGAACAGCTGGTGTGTGCAAATACAGTTGCAACTTTCAATTTAAACACAATAATCAAAAGCAGTGTTGCATAGCTGACACAGTTGTTGCTATTTTCATAACATTTGATGCTGTATTGATACATAACCTTACTATACAAGGCCACCCCCCCTTTTCAGGGTACAAAGTGATGGTGCCTTCACTTTGGCCAGTACCAGAACCTTCATATTTTGCTGGTCACATAAAGTATGGAGTACACTTCTCAGATTGCTGTGTATCCTGTGTTTGCATATCCTCTGTCATACAGATCTGACTGTGTGCATGGTCCCCAACAGTCTGAGATCCTGCAGGACTAGCCCAGGACCTGTCACAGTGCCAGGTGCTGGAATGCTTGTCCAAGCATCCGGCATTACACCTATGCAGGCAATGTAATAGTCTGCTTGATGGTGCATGCATAGATCCAGCGCCAATATCATCAGGCAGAGTGAGGCATTGGCACAGGACACATCTATTCAGGTAAGTAAACACTGACGTCAATACTGGGGGTATTCTTCCTCCAGCTGACTCTGGGGCTTTCTTTCTACCACTGATCACTGACACAAGACACTTTTTTCTTTAACTAACCACCAATAATGGGGATTTTTTTTTCCTCCCAGTGCTTACCGATTTCAGGACATTTTCCTCTTCCACTGACTACTGATGCTGTGACTTTTTTACTGCAACTAATCACCAAAGCTGGGGAGGTTTTCCTCCAACTGGCAACCAATGCCATGGCATTGATTTTCTCCCAATAACCATGTTACAAGGGAATTATGTATAGTCATGACCCCTGCACTATGTTTGCTATGTTATATATTAGAGCACTGTACTCCATGCTGGGACAGGGACCTCTGATACTTAAGACAAGAATGCCAATGTGTGCTCCCCTCCTCCAAGCTCTTTAATTTGGCACTACAAAATTTAACATGAATTTAAAACAATAAAAAAAGCGAAGGGAAGGGAATGGAGGGAACTACAAATTGTATTCAGCGATTTGTCCCCTTTTTAAAGGCACTAGGATTATGTTTCTGGTACAGAGCATATTTTGAATTTGTTGCTACATACAAAAAAATAAAAAAGTAAACATTTAGGGGCTGATTTATGAAGCCCAACACGC